>NC_028648.1:57905402-57930193 GCF_001406875.1 Solanum pennellii
TCCGTAGGTGGTCTCTTCTGCATTTCTTCGCTCAAAAACCTCCGCATTCATCTTTGGACAGATTTCCTGCAAATAAGGAGAAACTTATATAAAAATTAGCACAAAAAGGCTTTTGGACACACTAAACTTAAGGAAAAAGTATTAATAATACCGTGAAACCACGGTATATCATCTCTCTTGTCGAAAGAGTTTAGATGTTCATGTGGTTTATTTTATGTTTGGAATGTGTTGGCTATGTCATTCTGTTTTCTTTACTACTTCATTTTATCTTGATCATTCTACTCTATTAAGAAGGGGTTAGATTCAGTAGCAATTTTCTGTCCAAAATTTCAGTATTTAGGATTATAGCTTCATTTCAATTTTGAGATAGGACTGCTTTTTCCTGCTTCTTTATACTTATTAGGAAAGCTAAATGATTTGTCATGTAGTTATTTAGATTTTGACTAAATTATATCTACTTTACTTGTACATAATGATCTTTCTTAAAGTTCAAATGTAGCATATTTGTTTATTTTAATTTACTTTAGCTACGTTTATGAGCTTAGTTAGTGGCTAAAGTTTATTTTGTTTAGGATCACATTCATCCTTTAGAGGTTTTTTTTTTTTTTTAATAATATGTGTTATTTTGATGTTTTAAGATCAAAGCTTGAATAATCTGAATTTCATTCTGTGTTTATTGGTTCATTTGTTTATCCTTTAGATGGTTATTTAAACCATGATCTATATCCTAACACTTGGAATCCCCAGTAGTAAATTAATATGGCTGCAAATTAGATTCTTATGATTCTTACTATTTCTCTATGCATGAACCGTTTCAAATTGAGTCTATCGGACTCTTTCTTTCGTATTTGCATCTTGGGTTGAGTCAAAATTCGACTTTATTCCTTTTCGAGTCAACCAAATCAATTGGAAGCTGTTGTGTAGTGAATGAGGATCTGAATTACGGGTCTTGAAGGCCTAAAAAATATTGTATACAACAGTATACAAATGATATACAGAAAAACAACCTGATATACACTACTTGTATACAATTTTATATAGAAAAAAATCAGAAATACAGTGATATATGCTGATAGACACGGTCAAAATGCATCAGTAACAGGCGCAAGGAATAGGTTGTATATCAATTGCATATTTGCTGTACACAATGATATATATTATGAAATATCAATGTGTAGGTGCAAATACATGGAAATACAAATTAAAAAGGGTGGAATGCAAAGTGAAAATAAAATACATGTTTTGAATGGTCAAAAATGAATTAGACACAATCCATATATAACATGTATACATCCAATGTATACTAGATTTTTTTAGAGAAATGAGCCAAAGCCCCCATTTGAAGTTGCTGCAGGTAGGCCTGGGTGTTCGGTCGGTTTAGTTCGGTTCGTAAATATCGATTCGATTTTTGGTTTGGCCAAATATGAAACCAAACAAAACCAAAATAAATTTGGTTTGGTTCGGTTGTTATAAATTTGGTTCGGTTTATTTCGGTTCGATTTCGGTTTAACCAAATTTAATACAAAAAATGGTAAAACGGCCATCGTGATAACTAAATATCGACTCAATCGGTAATAATAAAAAAACTATCAAAAGTCAAGAAAACATCACAACAACACTAGAAAGTTCAACAAACTTGTGTCCATCACTAAAATAGAGTTAGTTACAAACTAAAGTCATCATTATCTAGCTCATTGCAACTTCCAACAACAAAGAGATTTAGAAAACCAACAAAACATCATTGCAACTTGCAACCTCCATTGTAATAGCTCTCAAGTTCTAGCAGATAGCAACCAAGAAAATAACAAAACATTGATGGACCTGCGAGAAAATAGAACTGTTCAGACAAATAATCTACATTTCATAATAGAATATATAAAACTATCAAGCAAGTTATGTAAATAAATTCTTTACTTACTCGTTACCGCACATCACTAGTTGATAGTTGAACTTACAAGCTGCAACTATATATCAATTATACTAGATTCAGTCCAACTACAAGCAAAATCTAAAAAAATATGAAAGAATTTGTTAGTTGTTAAGAAACATAAGTAACAAAATTATTTTCAATATAGTTAATACAAATATCAAATTCTTACCAAGTTCAAGTTGTTCAAGATACTCAAAATCTTCCTCAATACTGATTGGAAAAGACTCACTTCTAAGCCAATCTCGAACACAAATAAGAGATTGCACAATTTTAGGAGTTAATGAACTCCTAAAGGGATCAAAAACACGACGTCCTGTGCTGAATGCACATTCTGATGCGACACTTGAAATGGGAATGGCTTACACATCACGAACCATCTCCGCGAGAATAGGAAATCTCGGCTCATTAACTTTCCACCACATTAATATAACAAAGTCATCACTATCTGGCTCAATATCTTCCGCAAGATATCTTTCCAATTCTGATTTATTACCTGAACTTCCACTAACTTCTTTATGCTTCTCAAATTGTTGTTTCGTTCTCATTCTTCCTCTATTTACAAAGTTGCCACAATCACTCACACTAGATATACTTGATGAATTGTCAGATGAAGTGGGTGAAGATGGTACATGTAAAGAGATTTTTGGGGATTTCTTTACATAATACTCAAACAGTTTGTTCATGTATTTTTTCACTTCTGAACATAGCTTTTCCCCAACTTTTTTTCCAAACATATCCACAACTGCAAATGGAACATAATCAAGATTGTAATGGGGATCCAATACAGATGAAATAAAGATCATCTTGTTCATTTTTTGTGGTTCACCCCAATACTTTTTGAACTTCTCATTCATACTTTCCGCCATTTCTTTCAAATTACGATCTTCATTAGTCATCATCTCTTTCAAAATAAGATTAAGTTCAGTAATTTCAACAAAGTGTGTATTGCTAGTGACATAATTATAACCAGAAACCTTCAAAGTAAGTACATATAAGTTTCAAGAAATTTCACCGTTGACCTCACATTTTTCTAGTCAACACTTGAAAGAATATTTGCAGTAGTTCCATATTCAAGACGAAATTCATCTTCAACACTAGTTCCATCTTTTTTTCCAGAAAAATCAGAACCAAAATACGAAGATGATTGAAGTATCCAATATCATAAAAACTATATCTTTCAAATGCAAGCTCAAAATGTTGTGCTATATCAAACATCGAATATGTAGAGTTCCACCTAGTAGGAACATCTAAACATAATGATTTCTTATAAGTTATCAAATTCAGATTCACAACATTCTTTAAACTTTCTAAGTCTTGCGGGAGATTGTTTAATGTATTTCACGAATTGTCTCTCTAGCTTGACAGACTTACCAATTTCCTTCAACCCATCTGCACAATAAGATTAAGGATATGTGACATACACCTCACATGAAGATGGTCACCATCCATAATGTTAGTTCCCCAATTGCTCAATTTTTTGGACATTTCTTTCACAGTAACATTATTAGAACTAGCATTATCAACTGTAATAGTAAACACATTATCCAAACCCCATTCAAGCAAATAATTAGTAATGCAAGCCGCCATATCCACGCCCTTATGACTAGAAATAGGACAAAAATTTATTATTCTTTTATACAAAATCCAATTTCTATTTATAAACTGGGCTGTCAAACACATGTAGTTTATTTTTTGTATAGAGGTCCAAGTATATATTGTAAGACAAACTCTTGGACGTGCTTCTTTGAAAACCTTCTTCAAATTTTTTTTCTTCAAGGTATAGTTCATAACAATCTCTCGTCATAGTTCTACGAGAAGGAATATGAAATTGCGGCATTGTAACTCTCATGAAGTTTTTGAAACCCTCTTTCTCAACAAAACTAAATGGTAGCTCGTCAACAATTATCATTTTGGCTAAAGCTTTCCTACTTTGTGCTTGGTCAAATTTCCAAGTGCTAATGACCCCTTCCTTTGCTCCCGTTGAAGATGGTAGAAAATTAATTAGATTTTGACCTTTATCTACGGTGTCACGAGGAAATTTAGGACATGTTCTCATATGAGTATTCATTGATGACGTACCATTAGATTATGTAGAAGCTGCATAAGCTTTTGCATAATACTTGCATTTGGCTTGACTAGCTCCATTTTCATCGGTGAACTTTTCAAAATGCTTCCAACAATTAGCTCTAGGTTCCATGGTTTTTTCTTTTCTTTGAAGTATCAACATCAACTTCAACCTCACTGGGAGATGAGGTGTAAGGTATGCTCTCATTTGAATCTCCACTTTCACTTTCCTTACTTCCAGTTTGTGCCATCGATACAAAAGTGAAACAAACAACAAGAACAACAATCAACAAAGTTACAAGGATCAGGCATCTTGATACATTACTTCTTTTTGCCTAATAGTGCTACTGAATCTAGATAGCCTTCTCTTAAACTTACATGTGCAGAAAAGGGCAAAAGGCATAAGAAATAGTATATGAAGTTATTTGCTATCAGTTTCAAATAACAACATTTTTTATGAAACTGATACTGCTTTTTGGAAGATATTCTGTCCAGGAGCAAGCAAGCATAGCTAAAGGGTCATAAACAGACTTCCTCTTTACAAAAACATTTGACTAACTTACAGTTACGAGTGACGAAAACGAGAGATGAGAGTTGAGAGATGAGTGAGAGTGACGAACTGATGATAAGACGGAAGTGGTGGCTGTGGCGAGCCGGCGGGCGGCAACCGACGTGGACTGACGAGTGGCGTCTTAGGGTGTGCTGCTGCTGCGGCCTGGCCTGCGTATCTGCGTCAGCGTCACTATGTGACAGGCTGACAGCGTGGCGGCTGGCGGCGTGACGGCGCGACTGGTAGCGGACGACGGTCGACGGTAGACGGTAGTGGACGTGTTTCAAAGAAGAAGGTTTCACTTTCAGTGTTTGTAATTTGTATGATGTTAAATTAGGGATTTATCAATTTAGGGAAATTGGTTTGGGGCTTGGGTATTGGGTAATTGGGTTATGGGTATTTGGGTTAGGATTTAGGAATTTGAATAGTTGGGCTTGGGCTGACTGCTGAGTAATAGGAATTTATGTAGTTGGGCTTGGGAAGATTAGGAATGGGTTATGGGGTAACAACTAACAACAAATAACAATTATGTATATATATATAATTTCGGTTTTTCGATTAACCAAATTTTTAAATCTAAAAACCAAAAATCGAACCGAAATATCAAAATGTAAAAATTCAAAACCGAAACAGATCGAAATAACCAAAAAACCAAAACCGAAATTAAAAATAAATTGATTCGATCGGTTTTTTCGGTTTGAACCATATTATGCCCAGGCTTAGCTGCAGAATTTGCAAATTAGGCCAAAACTCAATTATAACACTTCACTTTTAGAAAATAGTACAGGAAGAGTTGGGCTTAAGGGTCCATTTTCGTTGATTTTGGGCCCTTACTTTCCCCTTTTCCTTATTATTTATATTGTATTGTATGACTAACTTTGTTTATTTTATGGTTTAATTTAATTAAGTTCACTAAGATAGCCATTTCATTTTTTTTATATATGCAAATCAAAATATTTACATTTTACTTAGCTTTATTTTATTTACTAGTCTTGTCAATTAAGTTATTTTCTTAAGAAATTTTTCCTAGTTCATTTTTTCTTCAGATAATATAATAATAAGATTGAGTAAAATAAATAAATAAATAAATAATGATTTTTTTTTACTTTAGTTTAAAATTTTAAAAGTTGTTTGAAAGTCATTTTAGTCAAATCGCCGGTCATCCGCAAGTTAGCGAGCATACAAGGGCCTAACACCTTCTCGGAACGTATATTAAATTTCGAACGCTTATAATTTCAAATTAATTTTATCTGTTTAAATCCTATTGAAAATTTAAATTTTTTTCTTTTTTTTTCTAAAAAAATTAAGTGGTGACTCTGTTAATTTGGAAAATTGATTTCTCTTAAATTGTAAGATTAATTAATTTTTCAAAACTTAGTCATTTTTCTTTTAATTTTTTTTAGAGTAAAACAGAAATGGCGACTCCACTGGGGAATAATTAAGTTCTAATCATGATATTTGACTGTTCGACTAAGTGTTATTAATTGCTTATATAATTATTTGTGCTTAATATGTTTAAGTTGATAACTGTCATTGCATTTCATGGCATATTCCTATTGTATGTATAATATATTAAAGGACGATTGCGGAACCACAACTTTACTTTTTTATACTCAATCCTTTTTTCGAAATGATCATCAATTTATTGGTTAGTCATGTGTCCAATTGTTGTTGTGAATTTCAGCCTAAGTTTTCCACTTATTAGACCCGTGCCTACCTTGAGTCTAAAATGACTCACGGCCTAAACGGACGTTCATACTTATGTGTTTAAATTTGAAGGATGTATACGTTATTTGAAAAATCATTGTCTATCGTGTAAGGATTAGATTATAGTTGATTCTAATTGAAGAAAGAGCTTCACAAGCTACTAGTCCATCCAAAGACGTTGACACCTGGAGATGACAAGAAATTCAAAAAGAAGAAGGACCTTTCGTGAAAGCATATTTTAGAATCATAACCCTGCGTGGGATTGATTATTTTTTGTATCTCGTTTTCCCTATTATGTGTCCTTATTAAGTTTTATTCATAAAATTTGTATAAATTTGTGTTTTGGGGAAATGAAACATTTTAAATAACGTATACATCCTTCAAATCGCTAGGCCTACCCTTGGCACAAAAGGGTCACATATTTGCTTTATTTAAGCATAAATATTGAGTCACTATCAAAAGTGCATCCAAATACTCTTTGAATTTTTAGTTTTTCGAAAAAATTTAAACTTTTTGATATCAGAAAAAATTTACCGTCTTAAGTAGATAAGAGGGTCGAACTACGTGGGACCTGAATTCTCCCTCGTGAGATATGTAGGCAGTCTTTCAAGGCTCGATTCCCATTTTGAGTAATTTTATCTTTTTAACTCTTGCAATGAGATTTTGTCACGATCCAAAAATGGACGTGATGTCACTCATCGTATCCCACCAAGACAAGTCAGCCTAAAACTCGACCATTGCAAGAAAATGCAAAAATTTCATAATTTACTCAAAAATACCCCAAAAATTTGATTCTCACGTGTACAAGCCTCTAAAGTCTAAAGTATTACAATTGATTCAAAGAAAAAAAGATAAGTCTCAAACGACATTGTTTCTCGAATAGAACAAGATCATAAGTGGGAGTAGAAGGTCTGCTGAGATGACAAGCAGCTACCTCACAATTCTCCACAAGAAGCCTCCGACAAGAGGAAGAGAAATATCACAAAGATCCGGGCTAGTAACCTACAAAAAAATTGTAGTAGCAAGGGGTGAGTACCAAACCACACGGTACCCAACAAATAAACTTCTAAACACAAGCTAAGAGGATAAAATACGGGTACACTTACACACCAACCGAACCTCCACACCTACAACTTGCATAAAAGTTAGCACAACCTAACAGTTCACAGTTTTCATAGCATTCAACTCTTCAAAATCATTTTAACAAATTACACATCCTTAACTACAACTCAATATTCAAAAATCACAAACTTTCACAAAAAGGACACTCACAATATCAACAAGACACAAGATCAAGTTCGTCAAATAGAAGTAATCAAATATCAAGTACTTTCCAACCACCAAAAAACACATAATTATCAAGAATGAAGAATGTCATGGGATGCAATGCAATATGACACCATTAAGTGATATGCTTCAGAATACCAATTTCTCTCTCAACCGTATATACATGATACTCCTCGAAAATACATCGAGAGTTCATGACCCATGGGGGACTCGCGAGG
The DNA here is from genome assembly GCF_001406875.1 of Solanum pennellii. NCBI lineage: Eukaryota > Viridiplantae > Streptophyta > Magnoliopsida > Solanales > Solanaceae > Solanum > Solanum pennellii. Next base: position 57,913,159 of record NC_028648.1, read on the forward strand.
TCCATATACTGACATGGACTGTCTTCACGTGTCTGTGTGGACGATCTCAACGCACTATCATAAATCAAACAAAATCCGCACGGATGATCTCTACCTGCCAAAATCATAATCGTAACTTTTCTATTGCACGGACCATCTCCACGTGCCCAAATAATCATAACTCGATCTCAATACAGACGATCTCCACGTGTTAGACCTTTACTTGTATCCAGTCTCATGTCAATGCATGTGCACAATATAATATTTTATAAAAGGGATGATGCAACATCTCAATAAATCAAATGTCGCTATCACATATAATCACCTCAATTATCACAATTATACGGGTTCAGTAAAGAACAAAATCACACATAATAAATCAAGCCAATAATAAATCAGCTAATGCCCATATGCTTTGGCATTCTCAAATTACAATCCACATTCTATAGTAATAAACTTTTCTTTTATAACACCGACACTCATACCATTCTCAGCCCACACACGAACAATTAATCACGTTGTCTTTTATTACCACTTTTTATCATTAGAATTAATCAAGATGGACAAGTCTAACCCTTCACCAAGTCTCATTACTCCCAAAACACATACCACAAAGAAATACACGCATTTCATACACTTTACAATAGTTTAGAAATCTACTTGCCTAAATCCAATAAGAATTTACTCCGGGACTTGAGTCTTTCCTATTTGTTGAACTTTCAACTCAAAGCAATCTATTCAGATACATAATCACAATAAGTTTTCAAAACTAACAACACCCATATCACTATAGATTTAGTCTAGACCCAAAAACTCACTCAATTTTATAATCAAGTTCTTAAGTTTGATCACAACTAATATGTCAATTCCATATTCTCAAATTCCAAACCTAGGGTTAAGTTTTGATTCCCTCAAATAGTGTAAGTCTAATAGTATTCATATAATAAACTACCCCTAATGTTCAATTACCTATCTCAACATATCTGAATCATAATGTGATAATTAAAATAAAAGTGATTAAGATGGAATTCACTTGTTGAAACCAACATCTAATAAGATTGACTAATCTCTTTACCATTATAACCATCATAGCCATCCAATTAGGATGTCACTGAACGCTTCAACATTGGCTCAAATAATAGAGAACTTCTAAAAATAATATTGATTTTTTCATAAAATCATCATCAATTATTAGCCAAAATTAGTTTTCTGTTCTCTCTTTTCCGCCATAATAATACTAATAATAACAATAGTAATAATAATTTAGTATACAAGACCTCTATGCATAATCACAAAGTCACATATCACTATAAATTATACACGTTTTTAACCTAAAAATTTATTCCTAATTACATAAAAACTTAATAGAAAGGATGAGAATAATTACCTTGACACCTTAAGATGAAAATATCATTTTTTTTCTCCTCCTTTTGCCTTTCTTTTCTCTCTTTCTTTTTCTTTTTCTGCGCATTTTTTTTTTGTTCTGTTCCTTGGTTTTTTTCAATCTGCCGTAGCAGACTTTTCAACAATGTAGGGCACTTTGCCCCTTTTTTTGTTTAAAATATTATTATTATTATTATTTTATTTATTTATTTAATTTCCTTCCTTTTCAATTTTTTCTTCTTATTTTCATTATTATTAGAAACAAAATTATCCTTTATTAAATCTGAAATTCATGCCATTCATTCTTACAAGTCATAAACTATTTATAAAATCTATTAAAAGGTTAATTAAAAAAATGGTCAAAATTTCCAAAACGACTAAGAGGGTCGTTACATTATCCACCACTAAAAATCATGTTCGTCCTTGAAATAAAGTAGGAGAAGGAAAAATAACCAACATGATCAAAAACTTAAGACATGACATTTTTTTCAAAGTCGCGTTCATCTCTCTGTGTGATAACCTCACCTTTAGGCCCATTCCATGAAAATCAACTACCAAGAGCTGAACTTTAAAATCAAAATTTGACAGATTTACCAATCAGGATTGATTATCAAGTCACATACTAACCAATGAACTCAACCTAAAGTGAAACCCATTAGACCACAACCATTATCACGAGTACTTTTCTCACTCAACGTAACCAAGATAACATTCTCAATCGATACCCGCTACAACCAAAGTGAACTTTAACCAACTACCATACCCATTATGCACAAACAGTCACATCTCTTATCAAGATTTTCTTTTCACAACACAATCTTTTCACGAACTTAAGTTATAAGAATCTAATCATTAGACATTGGGTACCCATCAAGGCAAAATCAAACTTATCTAACCCAAAGATTATCACTCTACTAAGAGGACAATAGGAGGATCGGTACATCCGATCCACCACTAGAAATTCAATCATAGATGTAGAAACACATACGAGCATATGGAGCGAATCACACTTCAAACCATTGCTGAAACGAAGTAAGTGGTCACCTAAAAATGTATAGAACCAAGGTCGGATAACATAAGCTACTCTTTCTATAGTGAACATATCAAGCACTTATATTTAGATGACTCCATATCTCTATTTTTAGCCACCTACAATCAACTAGTCTGATCTCAATGCAATGCAATTTTACACATACTCGATTTATCATACCTTACATACTTATCACAGTACTCCATTGAAGTAAACACTCTTAATATCAACAAACATCATAACCACGCCATCCATTTACCTTACTCTCGTCCATCACTAGTATCAAAGTCTTCTTAGCAAATACATTATAGCTTCCGAATTTTTTGAACTATGACTCTCTCTCTCTTGCGTCCATTTAAGCATCACATGATAAATAAAACTCTCATCCAAAGGTGATAGCACTACTTTCAAATTTGATAGTACTTTCTCATCGAGATGAAGCTATTGAATCAGGTCCAATGCCAACTCCACACAATCTTTCTCATACCAACTTTTCAACTATTATTCAAACCATCATATACCTCATACCAACACTTAAGAAACTCTTGGTCACCCAAATAATTATGTAAACTATAAGTTCATAACATAAACTCACTATCAAATACATATGTAACAAATCATAACAATCTGTATAGTCCCATAGACAAAGTACTTTTGATCCCCTCAATCTTTATTACTCATGTAAAACTGTAGGTTCACACTTTCGAATATGAATAAGTTACATATCGTAATTTGAATGATATAGATCAACATATACACATAGAATCTTCAACACATAGTTATTTGTCACCCAACCAAAAATTCAATCTTTGAAATGTCGATGATAACTTTCTAGTAAGTTTATACCGAAATAGTTTACATCTCACAGTCATATCTAAACTCATAGGCAAAAATCAATAAATTCTTCAACTACAAACCAAGGGCTTATACAAGAGGTCTTATTTTTCCACTTTCTTAATTCTTTTCATGACACAAAATTCTAAATATCTTGAACCTTTCAATACACCAGACTCTTGTTTCTTTTGTTGACTCGCTCACCAATCTTATTCTTTGGCCAGAAACACCTAACATTTTTACCTTATCCTGAAAAAAAAACTTTAGATGAAACCCTTCCTTAGTTCCTTTAAAAATTGAAATGACACACTTTATAACTCAGAACATATACCAGCCCTTTTCAAATGCTCAATATACAATGTGATCGATTATTTCTTACCTTACAAATCCATACCTTCATAAAATATACCACTATGAATGTAAACTTACAATGAAAATTTTGAATTGTGAATCTAATTGTGTAATTCACTCCCTTTATCTATCAGCATTAGCTCACACATTGAAGATTTTTATGAATTTCTATATCATAACTTATCATAGATCACCTCTCTAGCAAACTTATAATATCCTTCGCTAAAAATTCACTGTAGTCATTACCTAACTCAAAACTACAAAGAAACTTATCATCACATTCTAGATGAATATATGTACACTCTTTTCTCAAATTTTAAAATAGTCTTTAACAAATATGAATGCCACATAACATTATCACCTTAACTAGAGCAAAACAGATGGAACCAGGAGTCTCTGAACTTAATTCTCCGAATTTCACTAATGATACATCTCTAATTCTTGCAATCAAAATAAATATCCTAGTTATCTCCTCGCTCAAAAAGTTAAACTACATGCTACAATAATTCTTTCCATTATGGCTGTAGATCCTTTCAGTTCTATTTGAGTGGTGCCCCGACATCTCATACAACTTTTCATAAAAATCACACTACTTACCAAATAGTAGAAAATCATGACCTTAGATACTCACAAATAGCCATTACAATACAAATTCATTTAACCAACAATCCTTATCATATAGTTACATCTCAATTATAATTTATCAAACTGTTATTATCATTATGCTTGGTAATCACTACCATCATCACAAGTAAATCTTATCATCGACGTGACACTTCAAACCTAACCATATCAGTCAATTCCAAAGGATTAATTCAACTTTATGCACACTTTCTTACTAAAATCTCCTATTGTCTAATTCCCACAAGTATACTCATTAAAACTTCCTTTAGCCATAAGCTTTTCATTTCCACCCCCTTAGATGAAATCACTAGTCCTTATTAGAATCTTCGGGATATACTTCACAACCTAAATATATTTATATTATACCAGAGATCCACCACTATAATTTCCCTTATAAATAATGCTTAACTCATTCGTTTTTATTGACAACTAGTTGGTTTCTCAAATACGAGGGCAACATCAAATCTTATTATTTGAGTATGTGACATAATTGACAACTCCTTAAGTAGTTAGTATTCACGCTTAACAATCAATTTATCCGCTTTTCGTATACCACTAGTATCACATCATGAATGTTCGTTAGATCCAACACTAGAACATATCTTATCTACCAAGAAGATTGAACCAAATAGCCTACACATTTCTGCCCATTAAGTAACTAACATACACTATCAAATTTGCTTAGTCTCTCGTCTAAAGCGATACGCATCCCTTCGTAGATCAGGCCAATAACATGAGTAACACACTCTATAACTCTACACAAGTAAGCATCAATACATTGTAGTAGTCATAACATGACCTTCTTTGATATACACATGATCTACACAATAGTAGTAGAAATTTTAACCTCAATTTGTGCATCATTATTCTCATCATTTTCTAAGCTTCCCATTCATGTTATGATAACTTTAATAATTGTAGGTTTTAAAGTTACATGTCCATTACTTAGTCAGCCCTTTAATCATTCCACTTCCAATTGTTAGACCACTCTAAATATCGTATATACCGCACAAGTACTATTCCTTTTACTAGGGTAACTAATCTTACACAACCCGTTGAAATTGTTGAACATTCTAAACCTAACAACATTTTTTCCATAAGTATATTACTTCCATCTTAATATCAGATCTAACATTCAAAACATACACAACATCAATTATTCACATGAGGAACCACACACGATTCATCACAATAAGTGGGAGTGAATGGACTGAAGCGATAAGAATCAAAACGGGACCAAGTACGCACGATAGAGATCAAAGAAGCGAATATTTTTCCTCAAAGTCACAATAGCATCTCGAAGATAAGTACATACATCTCCGTACCGATCCTCAAGACTCTACTTAGACTCAGCTTATGTACACGTGACACCTATGAACCTGGGGCTCTGATACCAATTTGTCACGACCCAAAAATGCATGTGATGGTACTCGTATTATCCCACCAAAACATGTCAACCTAAAACTCGACCATTGTAATAAAATGCAAAAATTTAATAATTTACTCAAAAGTACCCCCAAAATCTGGTTGTCACGTGTACAAGCCTCTAAAGTATTACAATTGATTCAAACAAAAAAAGATAAGTCTCAAACGACATTATTTCTCGAATAGAACAAGATCATAAATAGGAGTAGAAGTCTGCTGAGATAACAAGTAGCTACCTCACAATTCTCCACAAGAAGCCTCGGACAAGGGGAAGAGAAATATCACAAAGGTCCGGGCTAGTAACCTACAAAAAAATTGTAGTAGAAAGGGGTGAGTATCGAACCACACGGTACCCAACAAGTAAACTTCTAAACACAATCTAAAGGGATAAAATATGGGTACTCCTTACATACCAACTGAACCTCCACACCTACAACCTGCATAAAAATTAGCGCAACCTAAAAGTTCACAATTTTCATAGCATTCAACTCTTCAAAATCATTTTAACAAATTACACATCCTTAACTACAACTCAATATTCAAAAATCACAAACTTTCACAAAAAGACACTCACAATATCAACAAGACACAAGATCAAGTTCGTCAAAAGAAGTAATCAAATATCAAGTACTTCCCAACCACCAAAAAACACATAATCATCAAGAATGAATAATGTTATGGGATGCAATGCAATATGACACCATGAAGTGATATGCCTCAAAATACCAATTTCTCTCTCAACCATATATACATGATACTCCTCGAAAATACATCGAGAGTTCATGACCCATGGGGGACTCGAGAGGTCCATATATTAACACGGACAATCTCCACGTGTCTGTGCGACAGATCTCAACGCACTATCATAAATCAAATAAAATTTTCACGGACGATCTTCACGTGCCCAAATCATAATCATAACTTTTCTATTGCACGGACCATCTTCACGTGCCCAAATAATCTTAACTCGATCTCAACACGGACGATCTGCACATGTTAGACCTTTACTAATACACAGTCTCATGTCAATGAATGTGCACAGTATGATATTAAATAAAAGGGGATGATAATGTCGGTATGACATATAATCACCTCAATTATCACAATTATACGGGTTCAGTAAAGAACAAAATTACACATAATAAATCAAGCCAATAATATATTAGCTAATGCCCATATGCTTTGGCATTCGCTAATTACAATCCACATTCTATAGTAATAATTTTGCTTTTATAACACCGACACTCACACCATTCTCAACCCACACATGAATAATTAATCACATTGTCTTTTATTATCCCTTTTTATCATTAGAATTAATGAATATGGACAAGTCTTAACCCTTCACCAAGTCACATTACTCCCAAAACACATACCACAAAGTAATACACACATTTCATACACTTGACAAAAGTTTAGAAATTCACTTGCCTGAATCCAATAAGAATTTACACAAGGACTTGAGTCATTCCCATTTGTTGAACTTCCAACTCAAAGCAATCTATTCAGAAACATAATCACAATAAGTTTTTAAAACTAACAACACCCAAATCACTATAGATTTAGTCTAGACCCAAAAACTCACTCAATTTTATAATCAAGTTCTTAAATTTTGATCACAACTAATATGTCAACTCCATATTCTCAAATTTCAAACCTAGGTTTAAATTTTGATTCCCTCAAATAGCATAAGTCTAATAGTATTCATATAATAAACTACCCCTAGTGTTCAATTACCTATCTCAACATATCAAAATTTGAATCATAATGTGATAATTAAAATAAAAGTGATTAAGGTGGAATTCACTTGTTGAAACTAACATCTAATAAGATTGACTAATCCCGTTACCATTATAACCATCATAGCCATCCAATTAGGATGTCACTGAACGCTTTAACATTGTCTCAAATAATAGCAAACTCTAAAAAAATATTGAATTTTCATTAAATCATCATCAATTATTTGTCAAAATTAGTTTTCTGTTCTTTCTCTTTTCCGCTATCACAATAATAATTACAATAGTAATAATATTTTAGTATACATTAACCTCTATGCATAATCACAAGTTTACATATCAGTATAAATTATACACGTTTTTAACCTAAAAATTTACTCCTAATTACATAAAAAATTAATAGAAAGGATGAGAATAATTATCTTGACACCTTAAGATGAAAATATCAAATTTTCTCCTCCTTTTCCCTTATTTTTCTCCCTTTCTTTTCTTTTTTTCTTCTACGCATTTTTTTTCCGTCCTGTTCCTTGTTTTTTTTCAATTCCACCGTCGCAGACTTTTCAACAATGTAGCTTACTTTGCCCTTATTTTGTTTAAAATATTATTATTATTATTATTATTGTTTTATTTATTTATTTATTTATTTTCCTGTTCTTTTTAATTTTTTCTTATTATTTTCATTATTATTAGAAATAAAATAATCCTTTTTTAAATCTTAAATTCATGTCGCTCATTCTTACAAGTCATAAATTATTTATAAAATCTATTAAAAGTTTAATTAAAAAAATAATTAAAATTTCCAAAACGACTAAGAGGGCCGTTACAGATTCGAATTTCATCTCAGTCGAAAATTAATAGTATGTCAATTAAAAGTACAATTAAATTTGTCTCGACTCAGATCGACTTTCCTGATTCACTATTTCAAAAATTAAATAGACTAAATTTCTGTCTATTTATCATATTGTATGTTCTTGGGCTAATTTATCTTCAAATGAAGCAACTCTTGTGTGTTTATTACTTTATGTGTGATATTTTTTATTATCTATTACCTACACAAACGAATACATTTGTCGTTTGAGTTATTTTCTTTGTCAGGTACTCAAAACTGATTAGTGTTGATTAATTGTTGAACATTCAAATTTTTTAAAGATTACTTTCTCAATCGAAATTTGTTGAAAGAGAAAAGGAAAATGATCCAGAATAATGAGAATATCGGCCTGACTGAAGTTGTTATAGTTTAATCTCCTGCCGTTGAACAAAATGAGTTAATTGCACAGTTGATGCAACAAATTGCTGAGTTAAGGGTTGAGCTCCAGAAAAATCAATATTTGCCAATTCCGAGTGTTGATGTCAACACTCTATGCGATGAAGACTTCCATTTTATTTTTCTCCTCTGACTTCAAACTCGGAGCATGTCCTAAATAACCCACACTCCAACCTTACTCAAAATCCTTACATTATCGACCTAACCACTTCAAATCTTCATCATGCCAGTACTTCATACGAAGCACCACACCCTTTTCAGAACCTGAATACCAACCCTCAAGTTTCCCCCCTCTTTCAAAATCAAAACACAAATAACTCTCAAAAACTCCATCCGTTTCAAAGCTCAAATGTCAACAATTCTCGAACATCCCCTTTCATGTACCATACCCCTTTAAAAGACACTCAAAATCCATAAAACTCTCAACCCTTACCTCCAAAAGTCACTTTTAATATTCCAGTCCAAACCAAACTATATTTTCACTATACTACCTATTTCGAACTTGACCACTACGAAGAGAAAGAGAAGGAGTAGAGGGCCAAAGAGGAAAAGACTAAGCAGATCATAAAGGAAGAGATTGCGAAAGTGATAAAAGAACTTGATTACGCTTCAGAAGAGGTGGGGCTAAATTATAAAAATTTATGCATCCATCCGAATTTGGACCTTCCGGAAGGGTTCAAAGTGTCAAAGTTTGTCACTTTTAATGGATCTGGAAATCCTCTAGGACATCTGAGAATTTATTGTGATCAACTCGTGGGAGTTGGCAAAAATGAAGCATTGTTGATGTGTCTCTTCAGTCCAAGTCTAAATGGAGAAATTGTGAAGTGGCTTACATAACGAGAATTAAAACAATGGACAAGTTTGAATGCACTTGCAAAGGATTTTACGGAAAGATTTGGACATAACGTAGTAGCTGCCCCAGATCGCTACTACTTGGAGAAGATCAAACAGAAGTCTACATAAAATTATCGAGAGTACGCTCTTTGTTGAAGAAAAAAGGCCGCAAGAGTTCAACCACCCATGTCCGAACGTGAGATCACTGAAATGTTCATTCGAATTCAATAGCCTAAGTACTATGAAAGAATGTTATGTATGATGCGACAAAAATTTATCGAAATCGTTAAAGTGGGATAAGCTTTGGAAGATGGTTTCAAGACTGGAAGGATCACAAACTTTACTGCATTACGAGCTAATGAAAAAGCTAGCAGAATTAGTGATATGGATACATCAAAGCTACACATATGCGGTCAGCTTCCCAAAAGAAATATCAAAACCATAATGTCAATCTGAAAAAATTTTCCCATGCAAACTTTAGGAAGAATCCTAAAGTATTTACACCATTAGAAATCTCAAACTCAACTTTATGAAAGATTGAAAGCAATTTGTATGCTCCATCCTATAGATTGAAGACCAGCCAATCCTTTGAGGAAGCTGACCGCAGATGTGCTTATCATTCAAGAGCCGTTAGAGACGACACAGAGAACTGTTCAACCTTGAAGCACAAAATACAAAACATGATCAACAACAATTTGATCAGTATATAGGAAACCACCTCAAGGGATAACATATTGGATGCTTAAGACTAGGTACAAGCCATTTCTAAAATGAGTCATTTGAAGATGTTTGTCATCAAAGGTCGAAAAAAAGAATGTCCCATATCGATAAAACTTCCGCATATGAAGTTTTTGTTATCATTCTTTGAAAAGTGTATTTAGTCTCTTTATTTCCATTTTATCGCACATTCTTTGTAATGAACTATGTCAAACCTGAATTCTCAAGAATGAGATACGTAGGCGGCTTATGTCGACCTTGATCACCCTATTTTATCCCTTTTAATATTCCTTTTTCTTTGAACTACGTTTGACCTAAATTCTCGAGAATGAGATACGTAGGCGCCTATGTCGGCCTCGGTCACCCCATTTACTCCCTTTAATATTTCTCTATATTTGAACTACGTTCAACCTGAATTCTCAAGAATGAGATACGTAGGCGGCCTATGTCAGCCTCGATCGGTTTCTTTGTATTTTTTATTGTTGTTAACACTTGAGGGAGAACTACGTTTGACCTGATTCCTGCTTCAACGAGATACGTAGACGCCACAACGACTCTGTCATATTCCTAGTAAGATTTCTATTTCTCTTTATAATGAAAACTGGGACAGAATTTTTGAGAGGATTTAAATAATTCATTCGAAGATGAACTTTTTCTACAAGTCAAGACTGAAATATCAAAATGCAACTGGGTAGATTTTTGGGTGGACCTCAAAATTCCACAAGATGACATGTTATGGAGAATCAAAATCATTTTGAAATGTGCAACTAGGACAAATTTTTTGAGATGATCTCAAAAATTCCAAACAAAAATGTCATTTGTTAAAAGTCTTATACTTATTATTATTGACGCAAACTGGGAAAGAATTTTGAGGAGGGCCTCAAATTCAAGAATGAGCAAACTCAGAATTAACAAAGTAAGTTACGAGAGTTCTTCTATATTTTAGATTGGGATAGAATTTTTGAGGAGGGTTGATATACCGTGGTTTCACGGTATAATTAATATTTTTCCTTAAGTTTAGTGTGTCCGAAAGCCTTTTTGTGCTAATTTTGATATAAGTTTCTCTTTGTTTTGCAGGAAATCTGTCCAAAGCTGAATTCAGAGATTTTGAGCGAAAAAATGCAGAAGAGACCACCTACGGAGCTTATGACGGTCCGTCGTGCCTGTGACGGTCCGTAGGTGGCAGCGTAGTGCAGCTGCTGAAGGAAGATGGGGAAGTCTGACCAAGTGTGGGATTACGAAGCTTGTGATGGTCCGTCATGGCTATGACGGTCCGTCCTGCAGGTTCGTCGTGAAGTTCAGAGAAGTGATCCCAGTACCCAAATTCCGAGAGTTGAAGTATTTTGGAACGAAGACCCTCGACGGACCGTTGTGCCTATGACGGTCCGTCATACTTGCCGTCGAGGGGAATGAAGAAAGCAGCACAAGAAATTGCACAAGTATGGGACGACGGAGTCCACGACGGTCCGTTGTGACCACGACGGTCCGTCGCGTGGTCCGTCGACCCAGCCGCGTTTTGGCAGATTTCCAGCAATTAGAATTCTTGTTTAATTAGGTTTTTGTATTTTTATAAATAGTTCGAAAAACCTCGTTTTTGAGGTTAGACACCTGATAGTTAGACTCTTAGATTGTTAAAACTTCGTATTGGTGAACATTGTATTGTGAGATTCTTGATAATCATTAGACTTTTCGTGAGATTATTGATTACTTTGAGAATTCTTGCAAGTGATTTTTGGTGATTAATCAAGCAATCTTTTGGACTTTATTCTTTCTCATTGAAGTAAGTACATGAATTCTTATTTAATATATTTGAATATTGTGTTTATGGCTATGAGTAACTAAACTCCATAACTAGGGTTGTGGGAACCATAGGCAAATAATGAGATAAACCCTAGCTAAAATAACAATTCTAGAATAGTGTCTTGCATGTATTAATAATTCTTTCGCTTAGAAGTCTTTTTAACGGATGATCAACGTTAGAACTCGCCTTAATGCTACTTGCCGGACCAAGGAGGTAGATAATAGGAAAAGAATTATTAACATAGATTTAGTGTATACTATCTAATAGGCTAGTATTGATTGGTACGAGGTAATAACTTAGTCAAATATCGAATACGATGCTTAATATGAGGTAAAGATAAGGGTTAGGAAAGCAACACACGTAGCCGGACCAAGGTGCGGAGTGAGATTTTCTAGATGCCGGACCAAGGATTTAGAAATACATAACTTATCACTTTGCATGCAAGATACTAGGAAAGAATTGTTATAGTTAGAATTATCAAGTTATGAACCTGTGGGGAACACGTAAACCCTAGTTACTTTGATTAATTGATTAAAATCCAACTTTCAAAACTGTTAAGTGTCTCTTTCAATTTCGTTAGTTATTTTTACTCATTAGGAAATACAAACCCCCCTTTTTATGTTTTTACTTTCTAAGGAAGTCATCAACCGAACAATAGTAATAACAGGTTGAAGTTAAGTCTAGACTATTTTCCTCGTGGGAACGATCCCAACCTCACTAGTTGGGTTATTTACTTGACACGACCGCTTTACTTCTTATTTGAGAAGTAAGTTTGAGCGTATCAATTTTTGGCGCCGCTGCCGGGGAAAATAGCTTTTAGATTAACTTGAACTTATTACTATAGTTTAGTTGATATTTTCTTGATTTTACTTTGTTTTATTGTTTTTGATTTCTGTTCAGAACTATCCTCCTTGTATGCCAAATACACGGAGAGGAAGAGAACCGTTGTTTCCCTACGATCACGAGTTAGAGCGTACACTGCGCATTATGAATCGTAATTTGGGAATAAATGATGAGGATCCGAACCAGAACATCCCAGCTCCGGTTGATGTTCATGGTCAGATGTTACCCGATGCTCCGGGTGAACATCAACAGAGGGGACAAAATCCCGCTCCACGGCCCCAAGCATACTACAGAGGCTATGATGACATAGCAGATTCGGATGGGCCACTGGTTTTGCCTCCTCTACCCACAGGCCACACTTTTGTGGTAACTAGTAGTCTGATGCAAATGCTCACTGCCAGAGGTTTGTTTTCAGGGCTACCTTCTGAGGATCCACATGCCCATATAGCTAAGGTAAGGGCAGTGTGTAAAAGTTGTGTGGGGAGGCCTGATTTGGATCTAGATGTAATAGGGCTCAGAGTGTTTCCTCTCTCACTGACGGGAGAGGCTGCTATTTGGTTCACTGAGCTCCCATACAACTCCATCTTTACTTGGAACCAACTAAGGGATGTCTTCTTATCACGCTACTATCCGGTCTCCAAGAAACTAAACCACAAAGACAGAGTGAATAACTTTGTGGCACTACCAGGAGAGTCAGTTAGTAGTTCTTGGGATAGATTCACCTCATTCTTGAGAAGTGTTCCAAATCACCGTATAGATGATGAGTCACTGAAGGAATACTTCTATCGGGGACAGGATGATAACAACAAAGCGGTGTTGGACACTATAGCAGGTGGATCTTATGGAGAATGCCCTTATGCTGAGATCGCTAAAAAATTAGAGAAAATCTCCCGGAATAACAAAGCTTGGAGTACTAGGAAGTCTGATACAGGGAGAAACACCTTCGCAGTGCAGTCCACTCACAACCCAGCCACAGATGAGATTCGTGAAGAAATGGCTCAGATGAGAACTGAGCTTGGGTTGGTACTAAAACATGTCACTGGGGGTGCAGAAAAGATAAATGCAGTCAACTACTTGGCTAAACCACCACCCCCTAATGATGAATGCTATTATGCGGAGGACACTTATGCAGTAAATGAGCAGACGGGGGGTTTCCGACCAAGCGCCCAAGGCTCAAATCAGGATAATTGGCGCCAAGGTCAAGGGAACCAAGGTCGGAACTATGGTAACTACAATCGTGAGGGTCATTATGTCCGAGATGGAAACTACAATCGCGACAACAACTTCAACAGGGGTAACTATGGTAATAGAAACGACAGGAGTGGACCCTATGTTCCTCCTCAAAATCGTGAAGTTACTCCTAGGGATGGTGGAGATAGTATGGCGCGAGTTGAGGATATGTTGCACAAAATGATGAGGAGGTTCGATGCTAGTGATGAGCACATTAAAGAGTTAAGGAGTGATTTAGCGGGTATTGGGCAGAAAGTCGATACACATGCAATATCGATTAAGCAGATCGAGTTGCAAATGGCCCAATTATCTGCGACTGTGAACACACGGCAACCGGGCACTCTTCCTAGCAACACTGTCCAAAATCCAAAGAATGATGCGCACTGTATGGCAATCACTACTCGGGGTGGTAGGCAAACCATTGACCCACCTATGCCATCTGCTGAGAAAAATGTGAGAAAGGATAATGATAAGGTGGTAAAGGGTAGTGGTGAAGCAGAGGAAAGTAATGGAAAAGATGCAGAAGTACCCATCAAGGTAATTCCCATGCCTAGGCCACCACCACCCTTCCCTCAGAGATTAGTGAAAAAGACCGAGGATGGTAAATACCGGCGTTTTATAACAATGTTGAAGCAACTTTCTATCAATGTCCCTTTGGTAGAAGCTTTAGAACAAATGCCCGGTTACGCCAAATTTATGAAAGATCTGGTCACAAAGAAAAGATCGGTCACTTTCGAGGATGATGATAGACTGCAGCATTGTAGTGCTATTGCTACAAGATCCCTCGTACAAAAGAAAGAAGATCCTGGTGCGTTCACTATTCCTTGTACAGTTGGGTCATTACATTTTGCGAAAGCATTATGTGATCTGGGGGCAAGCATAAATCTCATGCCCCTCTCAATTTACAAGAAGTTGGGTTTGGGGGATCCAAAACCCACTGCGATACGGCTACTGATGGCTGATCGGACAGTGAAACGGCCTATAGGGATACTCCATGATGTGCTAGTAAAAGTGGAGTCATTCATCTTTCCGGCTGATTTTGTTATTCTTGATTGTGAGGTCGATTTTGAAGTGCCTATTATTCTTGGGAGGCCATTCCTTGCCACAGGTAGAGCCTTAGTTGATATGGAGAAGGGACAGATGACATTTCGGTTGAATAATGAAGAAGCGACCTTCAACATTTGTAGGACCATGAGGCAGAGTGGTGAGCTCCAATCGGTATCTGCCATATCCCACAAAGAAAAGATGAAGAAGGAGACTGAACAGGAAAATGCAAAACAAGAGTTTATGGTTGGGGATTTGGTGCTTGTAGACAGTTCTGGGTCGCCTCGTCTTCCGGGCAAGCTCAAGTCCAAATGGACTGGCCCTTACTTGATTACCCAAGTATTCCCTCATGGAGCAGTTGAGTTAAAAGCCAAGGAGGGAGTGCGGTTTAAGATGAATAGAGATAGAATAAAACTCTATTTTGGGCATAAAGCATCGGGGAATGAAGTGATAGAGGCATACCATCTTGATGAAGTCTGAGTAATCAAGTGTCCTCAGTCGTGCCGCGACATTAAATCAGGCGCTTGTTGGGAGGCAACCCAATACTTATAGTCTTTTTAGTAATGGTAGCATTTTTCTACTAATGGGTTTTTAAATTTGCAGGCACATCACCAGGAAATTCTGCAGAAAATTACTCTGCAGCAGTCACTGACGGATACAGCGACGGACCGTTGCGCCTGCGACGGACCGTCGTATGCATCCGTCGTACCAGGTACGTTTTTCTATTATTTTGAAACTAGGGCACACACGACGGAACCAATGACGGGTCGTCACAACTGCGACAGACCGTCGTCGGGGAAACGTCGCGTGATTAATGAGTTATACCCGACCCGACCCGGCTGGACCCTTTTTCAAAATCAGACCGTTTAAACCCCCCAACCCCTCATTTCACCCCATTACTTCATTATTCCTCCCACTTCCCTCTCTTTTCAACTTCCATATTCTCCCCCTCGATCATTGTTCCCCCACAATTCTCCAAAGCCCTAAAAGTGTTAATCTACTAGTCGGAGTTGCTGCTGTGGGTGTTTGCCTAGCCACCGAGTACTTGTCCAGTTGTTTTCTCCATTTCTAAGGTATGTGTCTCGAATTTCTACTCATTTATCTTGCATTTTTGTTTATTAGTTAGTATTAGCTTAGTTCTTCGTCATATGTTGTTTCCTTTATATGATTATGTCTAAACCTAGGTTCAAAATGTTCGAATTTGCCATGTTGACAACCCTAGACATAGGTGCTTTTGCATTGCTAGTTTCCTAGGTAGTTGGGATAGACAAATGTAGGTCCAAAACACTACAAGACCATGTGGGTTCATCGGGGATGCATGGGGTACCCCCAGTTCTGTCACTGTTATTCAGAACGAGACCCCGATGACGGACCGTCGTAGCCACGACGGACCGTCGTAGGGTCCGTTGCACAAGCCCTAGCACCCCTGTCCTACCGGACACATGTGACGGATCGTCGTCCTCGCGACGGTCCGTCCTGCACAACCGTCATGCTAGACACAGACCCTGTTTCTAAGGGTCTCTCATTTTTTCCCAAGTGTTCCCCAACGGACACATGTGACGGGCCGTTGTGAACCGTCCTGCACAACCGTTCTGGTTGTCAGAGACCCTGTTTCTAAGGGTCTCTCATTTTTTTTTCCAAGTGTCCTTCAACGGACACATGTGACGGACCGTTGTGCCCACGACGGTCCGTCCTGCATGACCGTCATAACGGTTAGAGACCCCTCTCCTAACGGTCTCCATATTTTTCCCAAGTGTCCTACGACGGACATCTACAACGGACCGTCGTAACTGTGACGGTCCTTCTTGCACACACCGTCATGCTAGTCAGAGACTCTCCTTCAGGGTTCTCTATTTATACAGAGACCAAGTACAACACGACGGACCTCACGACGGTCCGTCATAGTCACGACGAGCCGTCACCAGGCCCGTCGTGTGTCA
>NC_028648.1:57930274-57930534 GCF_001406875.1 Solanum pennellii
TACTAATAGTGATCCTTTGCAGGTACTATCTACTATGGCACCCAAGCAAGACCGAACCTACGCACGCGGGCGATCAAAGTCTGTTGCCCCGTCTGCACGCTTGATCATCGACTCTGATGATGAGCGGGACCCTGAGTATGTGCCCCCAGGCACTTCCACACCTTCCCGTGCTGCACGTGCCCCCAGAGCCACACCCAAGACGGTGGCGTCCAGCATAGTCACTGCCTCCCAGTCTGATGAGGAGCGCACACTGACCGGCA
>NC_028648.1:57932342-57932643 GCF_001406875.1 Solanum pennellii
CTGAGTCCGAAGAGCGCCTAGAGAGGAAAATGGTGCAGTTTACCGAGCGGAAGATTGCTGAGGTCAACCAGCGTCTGGACGCCTTTGAGTTGAGAGTGTTAGCCCATCCAGCCCCTCCGGTGGATGTTTCGACTCTTCAGGCTGCAGTCGACAGTCTTCGTGCAGACATCGACACGATCTTAGAGGCGAGGGTGCCGGAGTTTGAGGCCCCTCCTGTCGAGCCTGCTGAGGACACGGTGTTGGCGGCCCTTTTTGCTACATCTGACATTCCACCACCTCCCCCTCGAGAGAGTGCCAAGAG
>NC_028648.1:57936170-57944876 GCF_001406875.1 Solanum pennellii
AAGTTAAGTCTAGACTATTTTCCTCGTGGGAACGATCCCAACCTCACTAGTTGGGTTATTTACTTGACACGACCGCTTTACTTCTTATTTGAGAAGTAAGTTTGAGCGTATCAAGGGTCCTCAAAAATTCCATCAAGACTATCTTACAAAGGACGGACGAGTGTGTAAGTCAATTACAAGAAGGATCATGAAGGCAAGACCAACACAAATCAGTCTTTCAAACTAATGATTTTTCTTTGAATGCAGGAACAACGAAGTCACAAAAATGGCAATGTCAAAGCTGTTAAGCGTGGAAAAAGACATCATTTACGCCTCTCATGGACTCATCAACATAACCAGAAAGCTTTTCATTTCATTTTATCTTCATTTCATTACTTTGACTCAAGTGATTTATAAACAAGTTTTTTTTATGTTAAAGGAATATTGAAGTCAAACACTAATAGATTCTTTCAAGGTTGTAAGAAACAAAGTGTTGGAGGATCGCTAGTTACAGTCATGATCAGAGTTACAATTAGGATCATCATAGCCTAATCTTGATAATCCAAATGACTTAATCTATATCTTCAACTTTACTTTTATTCTTTATCGATACTAACGTTGGTGTCGAGCTTTGCAGGTGATAGTATTGATAAAGTTTAAATCATATGTGAAATCGACATCAAATCTGAAAATGATCAAAAGTACACTATCTTAGAAGTGTTGCAAGGGAAAATTAACGAGTCCATCACATCAGAAAGATATTGGTGACCACAATATCTCCATGATAGTCAAAGTTATCGATCCGTTATAAGTTTTCGATAATAATTGAGAATGACTGTAGTAAACTCAAATCTTGTTGAGTTTGTCAAGGAAGACGAGAATAACTTTAATCTTCATGTGAAGGAATTAAGTCATTCACCTCGATAATTCTGTCTTTTGAAGAGAGAATCATAGTCGTGACGTGCATATACGTAAAAAAAATTTAGTATGTTTATTGCATAGCAATTTAGGCATACCTATTTCTTGACAATGTCAGAGTCAAAATTCATATTTGTTGGGTATTCACCCCATAAGTGAATTATGTGTTTTGATTGGCCAATCAAAGAGTTTAATATATAGTTTTGTTGGTGATCCACCCGATAAGTGTTCGTATATTTGTTTTTTCATTTCAGGTTTCTATTTTTGAATTATGTTGGACTATTATCGAGTCATCCACCTTGTTACAGTTGAAATATTATCGAGCCATCAACCTCGTTACAATTGGACTATTATCGAGGCATCCACCTCGTTACAGATGGAATATTATCGAGCATCAACTTCGTTACAGTTGAAATATTATCTAGCATCTACGTCGTTACAATTGAAATATTATCGAATCATCCACCTCATTACAGTCGAAATATTATCGAGCATCCACCTCGTTAAGATGGAATATTATCGAGTCATCCACCTCGTTACAGTTGAAATATTATCGAGTCATCCACCTCGTTACAGTCGAAATACTATCGAGTCACTCCCTTGTTATAGATGGATAATTATAAAGTCATCCACTTTGTTACAGCTGGATAATCATTGAGTCATCTAGCTCGTCGCAGAGATCACAGGAGTTGGTCATGCCAAAAACAAACAATGACTCTCCAAATCCTTGGCATATCATGAGTTGTAATGGACATACTGTATTTGAAAGCAGTATCCATTATCTTTTATTCGAAATACTTCTTTAATTTTCTCATTTAATTGAAAAAAATGTTTATGCTTATCCATTAAGATATACTCATTTGTTATATGAATGATCTTTCTTTATTTATTCACTCAAACCGATAGATAAAGCGGCATTATGTCTACTAATTATTTACTTTGAGTGTGCAGACATACATTGTAACGACCCATTTAGTTGTTTGAATAATAGAACTTTATATTTCATAAAAAACTTTTCTATATACTTTATATGGGTATTTTGGACTATCGGTAAGTACAATTATGAATATAGTGGGGTAGTTTTTTAATAATTAATTTAGTTGGTGATTAAAGAAGATAACATTAAAATTAGTAGTGGGTCACTCTTATCACTTTTATAATTGGTCATGTTAGGTTAAGGAAATAATCTGTAAAAACAAATTAAGAAGAGGGTTTATTCGTGCGAAAACTACGCAGAGCAGCAGACGAGCTTCTCAGGTTTGGTTCTACGAATTGTTCTATTTTTAGTGTTAAATTTTATATTAGTAGTAACGTGGAGATGAATTATTGTTAGAATGTATGGAAAATTTGTGGATACTGATGGAAATTGTTAAAGAGGTAAGGAAATTAGTGTTAAATTCATCTATGTGCATATGGTGTTACATGAGTTGGTTTTATGGATCGGGAAATTAAATTTTTGAATGAAAGTCGGGGTGGGAATTAATTAATTGCATGGATAGTTGTTAGGGGATTAAAGAAATTATGAAACGAAAAGGTGTAGCGATAATATGCATGCAATTGGTTCAGTGATTGGTTGATATTTTGGATAAAAATGTGAGGAAGTTAAATATTAAATCATGATGAGATATGATTGGTCAAAGGCAATAGAATATTTGGAAAATATCAAATCCATGTATGTGGGGGCCTAAATTAAACTTGCAGTCATCATCCTTATACAATAATGATACGGTCAATTGTAATATGTGGGTTTGGTCCTTAATTTCTTAAAATTATTGGGTTGTGATTAAAGTTTTAATAAATTGAGATAGTAATTAAATATTAGGTATATTTTATTACAAATTATGCATATGTACTTTATAGATTGAAAAGGTTCAGAGGCATTGAGGAAATCAAAAGCACTGAAGACGTAGTTTGCTTGACTTTGGTTATTCGGTGGAGGTAGGTTATGGTTTATGCTATTTGATAGTAAACTCTTAATAGTGATTGATATGCATAGAATGATATTCTGAAATTTTTTATGTACTTAATTGTGTTGCTTGGTTGTGTGTTTATGATTGGTTTGAAATCCCGAGATCGTGAAATTTGTATTCTTGAACCCTCTTTATCGAAGTGATGCCTTGAATAAAAGAGGTTTGATGAAATATTATCAATGAATTAAAAAAGGTGATAATAAATGATAAATTAATGGTATTCTTGGATCGAAGTGTCACATTCTGACACAATATTATTGATAGGAATGTCACGTTCCGACATGATATTCTTGGATCGAATTGTCACATTCCGACATGGTATTCTTGGATCAGAGTATCACGTTTTGGCATAGTATAATTGGATTGGAGTGTCACATTCTGACACAGTAACATTAAAGGAAAAAGATATGGAATTAACTTAATGTACTCAACCTCAAAGAAACCATTTCTCAAATGAGCATGGCATGGAGGCATGAGTCCTTATTGGCGTGTTTAATATTGTGATTGATTATGTAGTCAATTTTTATGTTGTTTGTTGCTTACCACCTGTTAAGTGTCATAGTTGAGTTCATACTATTATTCATCGTATATTAGTTTCTTTTTGGGTTGGCCGATGATACCTACTCAGTACATGTTGCCCCGTACTGAGCCTACTTGTGTTTTTCTTTGTTTTCCTTTTATGGAGTGCAACGAGTGTACCAATGACTTCAAATTGCCCTCAACTCTAGCCAGTCTCCAGCATATCAGGTTCCAGGGTGAGCTATTCATTCAAGCTCGTGTTGGATTCTCTTGGGCATGACATGATGTCCTTAGTTTTCGGACATAAACTATTTTGTTCATTTATTTTGGTGTCTTTAATACTCTTAGACTTAGTATTTGAAGATTAGATGTCTTTGATGTGATGATTTTCAGATTTTATGGATAATATGTAATAGACTTTAGAGGTTCATTTGATTGATTACTTTATTTAGTTTTGGAGCTTCTATATTATTGTTGTTATTCATAGTTGAATTATTGATATATGTTGGGTTTGAATTTCTCAGTCCCCCCACTTAGGAGGTTAAGTTTGGGTGCCACTCACGACTTGTTTTGGGTCGTGACGTATACTGAACATACTTATGTGACATCTTTCACATCAAGAGTAACTGAAAAGCATTGTAAGAGACACTACCATTTTTTCAGTTTCATTTTCCACTAATAAGTTGTTTCAGTCTTTTTCGAGAGCATTTAAGAGGATGAATTCTCAAATCAAACCACAGGTGTGGACGACATCAACAAGGATGCAACACAAGTCCGAAGAGAGTGTCAAACTTTTAGGGCGCGAGTTGAGGAGCGACTTTCACCACACACCCCTATCAGAAGACATGTAGATTTTTCCTACTGTTTTTGGTTTCAGTTTTGCATCCGAAAAAATTATTTTCACTGGTGGCATATTTCCAATCTGAGTGATAGTGCACTAAGAGTTTTGAGAATTATGTCAGTGTAAGTTCTTAATTATGAGTGTGAAAGGCCCCACATTCATGGCTAAGAGGTTGCAAGCCTTTTTTTATACTCGACTTGTCTGTCGCTCTTCTAGAACAAAAGGTTATCTTAGCATACTAAGTTTTCTTTTCAACCGATCGAGTCGAACTACAAGCAGTCTGATTCCATAAATGGAGGGATATGTAGGCGGCAACTTTGAAAACACGGTTGTATTCCCGCATTCGCACTCAAATCTTATTCCCGAGTGTCACGTTTGCTTCATAATTTGATATCGGGATAACTTTTGAATTCTTTCAGAATCGTGTGTTAAATGAGGCTTATCGAACTACAAGTGGCCTGAATATGTAGGAAATCTATTTTCAGGGTTCTGCCATAATTCCTAAAGTCCGTTCCCTTTTTCTAAAAGATGAATATGTGGTCGGTCAAAATTGGCTAGGTCAATTTCATTTTCCTTGAGGTTCTTTCATCAATCCAAGTAAAATGAGGACACATGCTCTTCTTGTCTCACTACTACTACTAATGTGTTCCCAAGAATCAATGAAGTTCCCTTGATTTCATATGTTTGTATTTGAAGTTGCTGAACCGTTTTTTATTCTCCAAGGTCATTTTCTGTCTCTCTTGTCGAAATAGTTTAGATGTTCTTGTTGTGGTTTATGTTTGGAATGTGTTGGCTATGTCATTCTGTTTTCTTTACTACTTCATTTTAGCTTGACCATTCTACTCTATTAAGAAGGAGTTAGACTCAGTAACAATTTTCTGTCCAGTATTTGGGATTATAAATTCATTTCAGTCTTGAGATAGGATTTTTTTTTCCTGCTTCTTTATCTTTATTAGGAAAACTAAATGATTTGTCATATAGTTATTTAGATTTTGACTAAATTATATCCACTTTACTTGTGCATAATGATCTTTTTTAGAGTTCAAAAGTAGAATATTTGTTTATTTTAATTTACTTGAGTTACTGTTATGAGTTTATTTAGTAGCTTAAGTTTATTTTGTTTAGGATTACATTCATCCTTTAGAGTCTTTTTTTTTATAATATGTATTATTTTGTTGTATCAAAGCTTAGATGATCTTAATTTCATTCTGTGTTTGTTGGTTCATTTGTTTATCCTTTAGATGGTCATTTAAACCATGATTCATATCCTAACACTTGGAATCCCGGTAGTAAATTGATATGGCTGCAAATTAGATTCTAATGATTTCTTAATGTTTCTTTATGCATGAACCGGTTCAAATCGAGTTTACCGGACTCTTTCTTCCGCATTTGCATCTTGAGTTGAGTCAAAATCCGACTTTATTCCTTTTCGAGTCAACCAAATCAATTGGAAGATGATGTGTGGTGAATGAGGAGCTGAATTACAGGTCTTGAAGTCATAAAAAGTGATATATATCAGTATACAAATGATATACAGAAAAATAAGCTGATATACACTAGTTGTATACAATTTTACATAGAAAAAAATGCAGAAATACAGCGATATATGCTGATAGACACGGTCAAAATGCATCAGTAACAGGCCCAAGGAACAGGTTGTATATCAGTTGCATACCTCCTGTATACAATGATATATATGATGAAATAACAATGTGTAAGTGCAAATACATGAAAATACAGGTTGAAAAGGGTGGAAATACAAAGTGAAAACAAAATACAGGTTTCGGATGGCCAAAAATGGATTAGACACAACCCGTATACAACATGTATACATCCAATGTATACCAGATCTTTTTTTTAGAAAATTGGGCCAAAGCCCCCATTTGAAGTTTCTGCAAAATTTGGAAATTGGGCCTAAACTCAATTATAACACTTCACTTTTAGAAAATAGAAAAATTACTTATATACACACATTAACTTACCTTAATATTTCTTTATCCCTACTTTTTTTCAAATTTCAAAAATCCCTTAATTCCTCTATACATAAAATCTTCCAAATACATAAATATTTCACTCCTATTTTCAGTCTATATCCACGTTTTTCACTCCCCATTTTATTCCTCCATTTTATTCCTAAATTCTCTCCAGTTCTTTGACAGTTACAAATTTTGAATTTATTTTGATTTTGTATTAGTTATTACTTAATTATAATTAATATAATATTTGTAAAAGTTTGCCTTTTCTGTTGTCGTTTTTTTTAATTTCTTTTTTTTTTCCTTTTTTAGTTTAATAGTTGTTTTGTTTTTCTATTATTTCCAAATCACTGTTGGGTTTGATATTTGTATTTGATTTCTTTATTTTTATTAATAAAACTCACCTCGTGTGTTTGATTAAAAAAATATATATATAATACTTGTAAATTTTTCATAATTTGAGTTGGTTATGGATTTTAACAACTAATCGTTCGTTAAAATTGATTAGGATTCTTGTATTGCTACTAATCATCTAATTGTCTCATGATAATATTAGTTTTAATTTCACCAAAATTTCATACGGTTTAATATTTTTCTCTTTATTCAGGTGTTTTTCATAAACAAATATCTTTAATGAATTGTGTTTGTTCATGTATCTAATTGATAACTTAATTCTTGTTTATTGTGATACATTTATAGATACATATTATTTCAGATTAGGTACATCCTTCATTAACAATTTATCAGATACATTATTATCAACTACAAAATGATACATTATGTAAGCATACATATCTTTCAAGGCAAACAAGATGATACATCAATTTAAACGAGATACATAGATAGTAATGTATCATGCACTATTTTTTTAGACATGATACGTAAATTTGAATTTATACTAAATGTATCAATTACATATCAACTACCACACTGTAATGTGTCGATCTCTAATATAACATCTTATAGGCAACAATTACTTATTCAATGCATTTAGTATAAATACAATACTGATACATGAATAGTAATGTATCATGCAGTAATTTCTGATATGTAAATACGAATTTATACTAAATGTATCAATTACATAGCAATTACCACATAATAATGTATCGATCTCAAATCTAACATCGTATAGGCGACAACATTTATTTATTTAATGTATCTAATATAAATATAATACTTATCAATTTAAACAAGATTCATAAATAGTAAAATGCTAAATAACAAAGATATTCATGATGTATCTTCTCGGATATTCAATAATCTAGGAGAAGAATTTTAAATCTCAAAATTTTCAACAATTTTAAATCAAAATCGAAAGGATATTCGATGAACTTGAAGATTCACAAAAGAAATCGTTTATCTAACAACAATTCCACATAATCCTTCATAACTCACCTCGCTTTCCAAAATTTCGACAATTTTTTTTATGAAACACAGAGAACGATGAACAAGAAGAAGAAATTTATTTTTTTTTACTTTTTTGGTTGTTACACTATAGGATTTTGAATTCTTGACGATAATTTGAATGGAATAACGTAATTTATGAGATATTAATTTAATTTTCAGCTTTTCCCCCCTTAATTAGTGCAACAAATGGATACTATGAGATTTTAAATTGATTTTACATCCTTTTTTTCCTTAATAAATGCAACAGATTGATGCATAATGTATCGATAATAATGTATCCTGGATCCTTAATTATGTATTTTAAATGCCTAAAAAATATGAGATTTATGTAATTATAAAAATTATAGGAATAGAAGATAATTAAAATTTTACATTACGATATTTATATAAGTTATACTTAGAAAATAGGACGGGAAGAGTTGGACTTAAGGGTCCATTTCAGCTGAATTTGGACAAAGGGCCTAATTCAAACTTTCCGCTTTTCCTTATTATTCATATCATATTGTTTGATTAACTTTATTCATTTTATGGTTTAATTTAATTAAGTTCCCCAAAATAGCCCTTTCATTTTTTTATATATGCAAATCAACATATTTACATTTACATAGCTTTATTTTATTTACTAGTTTTGTCACTTAAGTTGTTTCCCTTAAAAAAAATTTATTAGTTCATTTTTGCCGAACATAACATAATAATAAGATTGTGTAAAATAAATAATAAATTTTCTTACACTTTAGCGCATTTCGAGGACGTAACACCTTCTCGGAATGTATGTTGAACTTTGAACCCTTATAATTTCAAATTGATTTTATCTGTTTAAATCATTTTAAAAAATTAAATTTTTTTTTAATCTTTACTAAAAAATTAAGTGGCAACTCTGTTAATTTGGAAAATCAATTTTTCTTAAATCATTATAAGATTCATTGATTTTTTAAAACTTTATTATTTTTTTTTATTCTTTTATTTTTTTAGAGTAAAATATATGTTTGCAATTTTGTACAAAATGAGTGCGCGAGTGACTGAACAAAATCTGAAAAAGTGGCAAACGGTATTTGAGAGAGAAAGAAATATATATATATATATATATATATATATA
>NC_028648.1:57945644-57975852 GCF_001406875.1 Solanum pennellii
TATATATATTCTCGCTTTATACAAAAGTAAATACATTTTATATATTTATATTTGTATAAAAGTAAAAAAGATAAGAAAAAAAAGAGTGACAAGTAAAATTTACCAAGGGAAAAGCGAAATAAAAACAGTTTGTAATAAAGAATTAAACCTAAAATATTTAATTTGAATTAGTAATTTACTATTATATATCTTTTTTTTTTAATTTAACTGTTCAAACATAATTATTTATTCTCACATATTATTTTGTTTTAAAAAGAGTCGCAAGAAAAAAAAAGTAGTAGTAAAATGACAAAATTTTGTCATAAAAAGAGCCACAGGAAAAATAAAAAAGGAGAAGTAAAATGACAAAAAGAATAATAAATACACACATAATTTAGAAAATAACAAAAAGAGAGATTTTATTTTGAAACTATTCTTGGCCAATTGTTTTGAATAAAGCAAAGCCATTCTTGTCACACCCTCTTGAAACTCAAGAAAACTTAAATTATTATTATAAAAACACCCACAACATGTCAAAGATAATAATATTCAAAACACTTTTTCAACCAAAGAAAAAACCTCACATAACTTCAATTTCCTTGACATCTTTCTTAGGTTTCTCACTTTTAGGAATAGTAATTGTCAAAACACCATCTTTCATCTCAGCTTTAATTTCATCAACCTTAGCATCTTGAGGCAACACAATGCTATTATTATAGTAACCATAACTTGTTGATGACCAAAACTCATCATCTGATCCTTCTTCTTCCTTCTCTTGTTTGTGTTCACCTTTTATTGTCAAAATTCCATCCTCAACCATGATCTTCACGTCCTTCTTGCCTAGTCCTGGCACGTCGTAACGGATTTTGTAATTCTTATCATCCTCTTTGTACCTCCCCAGTAATTGTGAGGGATTCAAGTTGAAATTATCAAATATCTTGTTGATGTTCTCTGTGGCTTGCAATAATGCATTGCCAAGTCCTGTTGGTAAGTTTTCTGTTCCAAAAAAGAAACAAACAGAGAACTTAGAATTTAGAGTCGATAAATAAACTGAGCGTGAACCTTCAACAAAAAATTATATTTTTTATACATGATTAAAATAATTTTTAGATACATATAATATATATCAAACTCCCTTAAATTACTCTCTGCGTCTATTTCTTCAAATTTTGAAAATTCTTATTGAAAATCTTGGCTCCTTCATACATGTACATGGCTTAAGCCAAAAGTAAAAAGTTAAACGGAGTTAAATTGAATTATCTCTATGAAAACTAAATTGTTTGGCATCCAAAATAAAATGTTGAAAGACATAAATTAAGTAAATAAGAAGACATAACACACTCTTTAACTTAGTTGAATTAAGTTAATTTCAACAGATAACTATAAATTCCAATTCAATTTTGAATCTGCACAAGTAGACACTTGAATTTGTATAAAATTAAATAATTAACTAGAACACAATAACTGGAACACAAAATTGCGTGTGTATTATAAATATATTTACTTGTTGAATTTCAAACAATTAAATATGCTACTTATACACATCTCAAAATTAAGAGTCATAATTATTAGCCGACACAAAGTGTCAAAATTAAAGGGACATGTATATATGTATTATGTCTAAAAAAATACTTTTAATAATTGGAAATTGCAAAGATAATACTCCGTCCATTTCATTTTATATATAAATTAATTTAGCTTTAAAAATAATAAATTCTAAATCATTTCATTAAGTCTACTCAATTGAAAGGGGAAATTTAGTTTTCATACCGAACAGAGCAGGTGCAAAGTCGGATTCATTGCGTCTCCAAAGATTACCACGGCGGCGTCTTCTTGGAAATAGCTTCGATTGTTTGCCACTATCGGAAACAGCTACTTCTTGTTTCTCCGATTTTCCATTGCCACCTACTTGTTCTTTCTCAGACTCTGTAGAAAAACGACGTACAAGTTCAGAGCACCACCCCTGTTTCTGCACATTATTACTCAAATGCCTCACACTTGCATTCGATCGTTTATAGATATTTTTCAAAACTAAGCCTGACAAAGACATTGCTAATAAATTAATTGAAATTTTCTTATATATATACTTTAATAAGAAACACTCACTGATTACTCCGATTAGCTTTTCTGATTTCTATGATGAGAATTATATTGAGGCAAATTTATATAGGCGGTTGTGAAGATAAATATAATCAAGCAAGCTTCTAGGATGTGCTTCATGATGTCTAGTGTAGTATAGTATCAAAGCTTTGAGAAGGTTCTTGCTACTTCATTCACTAAAAGTGACGCCGTTTTAGTGCATAATAAAAACTGTTCCAGAAACTACACTGTATTAATATACTTCTCTGCCACCAAATTTTTGTGACCAACAAACAGTTTATAGCTCTTAATATTTAGATATATTATTAATTTTTGAAATTATATATTTGCTAACTACCTTTAAATATTTTATGATTTATATAAGTTAAAATTAAGTATAATTTATTTAAGATATTTATAATTAAAATGGAATTGAATGAGTTTGAGATATAAAATAAGTAAAAAGTAGTAAATATGATTTCTAATTTATATTTTAAAATATTTTTCTTAAAAATTCCAACAAGTTATTTTGATATGGATTACAAGGAATATTTTTCTTTCTATCTTA
Organism: Solanum pennellii; assembly: GCF_001406875.1. Classification (NCBI taxonomy): domain Eukaryota; kingdom Viridiplantae; phylum Streptophyta; class Magnoliopsida; order Solanales; family Solanaceae; genus Solanum; species Solanum pennellii. Next base: position 57,948,271 of record NC_028648.1, read on the forward strand.
AAATATTTGTTAAATTTTATATTTTGAATTAATTTTAAATTAAATATATAATTGATTTAATATTTAAGATTAGAATTAATATGAAAATATTATAATTTACACATTTTTTATTAATTTTTTGTAATGAAAAAGAAATAACAAACTATTTGATTGACTTGTAAAATCTACCCTTCAATTGTTTTAAGAAGTCCCCTTTGATACGTACAAATTTGCACCTTAATTAATACGTATAACAAATATAGAACTTAATTAGGTTCGGTCGAATTTGATAGAGAATAAGGCGAAAATTAAGCCGTATGTGATTATTTACTTTTAGTCGCTTATTTTCAAAACAAATTGGATGCAATTTTGGAATTTTGTTTGAAAATTAATTTGTGACAAGTGTTGATCAACAATATATCTTGATTTAGAATTAATACGGAGAATTAATTGTGTTCATCAAGAAAACAATTGTTGGTTCAATTAAGCAATAAAGCAATGTTAGAATTATCATCACATGAATAAAGTGATTCAATTAAGAAAAAATTTAATTATTTTATGTGAAGTAGGATCGATAAAGACTAAAATGGATTTTGATGGACTTGAACTTAAAATTGTTATAGTTAAAGTGTTGGGCACAAAAAATGAAAAAGTTAAAAACTTGAGTTAATTAAAATTAAATTTTATTTACAAATAATATATAAATAATTATAAAATTTGTATATCTAATTTATTGATTCGATTTGGTTATTTTTGTGATTGTCTTTTAGTAATCAAAAAACAAATCAAATAGTATCGGTTTTCAAAATTTAAAACCAAATCAAATAGTATCGGTTTTCAAAATTTGTACCGTTGAATTGTTATGTCATATATTTCATGTAATTACCATATTCATTATGGTTTAAACATTACAGAAAAACTATGAATTACATGGAGATTTTCATGGGGATTAGTATGAAAATTTCCTTGCAAATTTTCATACTAGTTTCTAAGAAAATCCCCATGTAATTTATAGTTTTCTTATAGTGAAAGTTAATCTTACATGCAAAGTGCTTAATAATTTGAGATTATTTCGTGAAGAATTAAATATGTTGAAAATTTGGGAGTTGTTTATGTTCTTCATGTGTTCTTAAGGAAGAACAAGCAAAAATAATACATTTGAACCGAATTCAATTGAAAAGTGCTAAATCTTGTTTGGAGTGTAAAAGGTGATTTTGCAAAACCACAATTAAAAAAGAAGAAGGGCATGAATAAACATTTTCTTTAACTAACAATTATATAGATGAGTCAAACTTATTTACGAATTATATAAATGAGTCTTTTTAAAATTTAATAACATATTTAAATTTTTTCTTTACTTAAATTATAATTATGCATAATAAATACGTATCATATATTTATCTATGTAATCTTTTTTTTCTCAATCCCGTGAATCACTCGAGTTTTAAAATGGACAAAAGGACCATGGAACTTATGGGTATGTTTCAAGAATTTTCTACTGATTTTATACGTGGTGAAAGGATTTAATAATATAGCTTACGTTTTACATTATCCAATATGCTTACTTACAGCAATATATAATATAACTTACGTTTTACATATTCAATTTGCCAGCTTACAGCAATAATATGAACTTACGTTTTACATATCCAATCTGCTAGCTATAGTCCAACTCATTAACCAACGTGAGATCTACGTGTCATGTTACTCATTTCGTCTTAATTTATGTCGTATATTTATTTTTTAAGAATTAAATCGTTTAATTTTGATTAAAGATTTATTCGTGAAATTTTTATTTTTTTAAATGAAATTAATAAATTTATAAAATATCTAAAAAATATTATAAATCATAATAATTAGCAATTCAAAATAAATAAACAATATATGAAAATTTTACATTATCTAAAATTCAAAAAATGTCGTATAAATTGAAACGAAGAAAATGTTATTTTATGTGACACGTGGATTTAACAAATTCCAAGTGGCAAACAAGAAGGGATGGCTACTCATGGCCTCTATATATTTGCGTATACTACTTTTCCATCTTTACACATTCAAATATATATCCATGTATCCCTCTATTTTATTTTATTTTTCTTTTAATTAAATTTGTCCTTTGACTCTTATATCCTTCGTAAACCCATTTATTTAATTTTAGTTTATTTTGATTGGAAAAAATGATGAAGGGTAATATTGGAAATCCACTAGGTTTAACATCATTGAATCATATATCCCGTGTTTGCACATCACTTGAAGAATCCGTTGATTTTTACAAAAATATCCTTGGATTTGTCCCTGTAAGAAGACCTACATCTTTCAATTTCAATGGCGCTTGGTAATTTCACCATATAAATTCCTTTCTTTCCCATTGTTATAACTTCGTGCGTCTCATTTCATGTGATAATATTTTTAGTCCGTTAAAATATAAACATTCTATAATAAAATAATTTAAATATAAAATTTCTTTTTTATTCTTTGTAAAGTGATTTATAATTAGATAAATATTTAACAATTGTATTTTTAGGACATAAGTTTAACAAAAATCTTTTTTTTTCTCAATAAAGTTATTTGTAGTATCTTTAAGATCATGAGATTAAATAATATTTTGATTTATTTGACATAGCTGAAATTTTAAATCATGACATTTAAAATATTTTTTAACGCTTTATATCATGTCAAAATATACCAAATGAATTAAAACGAGGTATGACATGTACCTATATATTTGGATTTTGAATAATTAAAGTTATTGTCAAAGTTTTGACGTGGGATTCTTGTTTTACGAATAGGTTATTTGGTCATGGGATAGGGATTCATTTACTTCAGTTAGAAGATTCAGAAAAATTGACAAAGAAGACTGAAATTAATCCCAAAGACAATCATATGTCTTTTCAGGTTCTTGTTTTTTATTTTTCCCTTTTGTTGTTTACTCGTATATTTTCTATACTAGTAATAATTTGAGTTAGAGCCAGAGTTAGAACTTAGGATTCTGGGGTTCTAAAGAAAACCGTAAAATATTTTTTCTTTAGGAAAAAAGAAATTTTAATGATAATGGAGTTCAAACTCACAATTTTATCGTGGCAGAACATCTCATGACTCCTTTCTTATCACTAAGCCACTAGTCAATTTTGTTAATAGGTTCACAAGTTAATTTATATATATTTATTTATTTTTTTAATACAGACACAAGATCTACAAAAGGCTATTAAATTCGTCCTAACCCATGAACCTAATTAGTCGGCATGCATGAGATCACATTATTTTATATATATAACGTTATAAAGTTTTCGTGAGAAAACAGAACTATTGATTAGGAAAACGTAAAAGCGTAAATTAAAAATCATAAAAAGACAGACTAACATATATATATATATATATATATGTATATATATATATATATATACAAGAGAAAAAGTTATATACTACATATATTTTCATAATTTAACTTGTTATAGCATATTGTAGTTGGGTGTAATAAAAGATTTATGTCTTCGATCAAATTCAAATGAGTCGTAGGAGCATTTTAATTGATCTTGAGTCAATACCACATGTCCGAATTCTAGATCCTCAACTGAATAATTCTATCTTACGTACTAAACAAAATTACCTTACGTTTTACAATATTAGTGCATATAATTACTTAGATTGACGTTCGTTCCTAATTAAACTTTGCATGCAGTGTGAGAGCATAGATGGAGTGGAGAAGAAGCTTATAGAAATGGGGATAGAGTACATTAAACAGCTAGTTGAAGAAGGAGGTATATATGTTGATCAACTATTTTTCCATGATCCAGATGGATTTATGGTTGAAATTTGCAACTGTGATAAACTTCCTCTTATTCCACTTGTTGGGGACATGGTTAGGTCTTGCTCTACACATAATCTTCACACAGTTACATCACAAATGGAATATGTCCCACTCAATTATATTCCTTAAACTAGAATTAGTTAATTAGTGTAACACTTATTCAGAATTGTTGTTATAATAAATAAATTACAAATGAAATGATAGTTTTGGTAGCTTTATTGATTTGAAGTGTGAGTTGGATAATTTAGGTACATAAAGCCACAACTAAAGTATGTTGAATAAGCTAAAGTACTTAATTTGTTTCAGAAATAGAATGTTGACTGAAGTCAATTTAAATATTTTAAACTTTCAATTTTCAATCAACAAGCTGAATTACGCGTGAATGTTTGGGGATAGAATCAAGAATGCAACTAATTCAAAAGTCTAATGAAATTGATGAAATTTCATTTTAATTCCGTTTATCCGAAATGTTTACTTGTATCAAAGCTTATCAATTTTCAAACCTTCAAAACTAAGAAAATTACCCAAACTCATCTGTTCACCTCGTAAATTGTGTCAAAACTCATCTGAAATCTCTATTTAAAAAATATAAGATCTCATATGTTAGAATGAGAAAGATTTTGGTAATTGACAAATACAGAAACAGGTTGCCCGATGTGACTGAATCCGACTTGGATGAGGAGAAAGTTAACATTGCGAATTAGAAGATATAAAGCTGTGGAAATATTGATTTTTCAACAACCAACAAGTACATAAAGTTTTCTTTCATAAAGGAGTTCGCAGACAAGATAGTTTTCTTAATCAAATAGGAAAACTAGATAAACTAAAAAGCTGAAGCAAAGAAGGAAGTATAATGACGTGAATGTGGTTTCAAATCTGGAATGAAGAAGGAAGCATGATCAGATAAGGAAATCAAGTTAAAGTCAAGAAAGAAAAGCGAAGACAAATTCGAGTTGAACTAGGAGTTCCACACAAAAGAGAAGTCCTATATTAAGTAGGATTTCTAGTTGAAATAGGTTTTGGATTCAAGTCCAAATCTATAAATAAGGCGATAGTTTCGCTTGAGAAAAATTGCGCACTTACATAGAGAAAAGATCAAAACACGATCAAGAGGTTTGACAGAGTTTTGAGAGTTAATTGGGAGTGTTGCCAATTTGTGAGGAAAACGTTGTAATATTGTAATTAAGAGTTTTGATTACAATCGAGTGTGTGTGTAGGATTCGTCTAACAAATTTGAGAAACTTGGCGGACAGTAGATGATATAAAACCGGGGTTTTTTGTGTCTTTGGGTAGCTAGAAATTAGAGTTTATAATTTCTTAGCTATGAATTAGTGTTTATAATTCCTCTAGGAATTAGAGTTTATAATTCCTTAGGTTACATAACTTTGTAATCTTTTGTTGAGACTTGAAGTTTAATAAAGTGGAGTTAAATCCTACAGAGGTATAGGTCGTGGTTTTTACCCTTAAGAGTTGGGGTTTTTCGCGATAAAATATTGTGTTATTATTTTATTTGCTTCACTAAATATAGCTGTTGTAATCTGCAAAGGAATTATTTTACTGTGTTGTTCGAATTGATTATCGTTAAGTTTCAAACAAACAGAAACATATTGTCTGGACGTGTTCCTCTGAAAAATTCAGGAGGGTAGAATTCCAACAATTGGTATCAGAGCAGGTTATCTTTAAAGAGTCTAACAACTCAAGATAAGATCATTATGAATTCTGCACCTCCTCTTGGGCATGGTTAAGGACAACACATCAACAGACTACCATTATTTAATGGAGAATACTACTCTTGGTGGAAGACAAGGATAGAAGACTTCATTCAAGATGAAGATTACGAACTATGAGTTAGAATTACTAATGGACCATTAACTCCTACTATTACTGATAGTGAAGGGAATAAGGTACCTAAACCTACAGAATATTACGGAGAAGCTGACTACAAGATGCTAGGGAAGAATGCAAAAGCTAAGTGCATTCTCGTATGTGGACTAGGACCTGATGAGTTTAACCACATCTCTAGTTGTACCTCTGCACAAATATGGGACACTTTAAAAAACGCTCACGAAGGTACAACTCAAGTTTGTAAATTTAGAATTGCCAGACTTTGTTCTGAATATGAAGCCTTCAAGATGAAATTCGGAGAATCACTTCAAGATATGATCACCAGATTTACCACTGTTGTAGACGAGCTAACATCCTTGGGCAAAGCATACACCACTGAGGAACAAGTATACATAGTACTAAGGACTCTGCCTAGATCATGGGAAATAAAAGTCACTGCAATCAGAGAAGCCAAGGATCTAACCAATATGAGTTTGGATGAATTAGTAGGAAATCTCAAAACTTATGAGATGAATGTTGACAAAAGCGGCGAAGGAAACAAAGAAAAAAATCTTGGATTCAAAGCAACTGAAAGTGATGAATCAGATATAGATGATGATGATTTGACACTGATAAGAAGAAACTTCAAGAAATTTTTCAAAAGAGGATTGAATTCTGCAAAAAAAACACCACCTACGAAAGAAAAAATTGCTGAGAAACCACAAGACAGAGGTTGTTTCAAATGTGATCAAACTGATCATCAGATTAAGGATTGTCCTATGTGGGAAGTAGAACGGAAAAAGGGAAGAGTCGAAAAAGAGAAGAAAGAATTTCTCAACAAAAAGAAAAATAAAAAAAAGAACAAGCAATGTATGCAGCTTGGGGAACAGGTTTGGACATGTATGACGAAGATGATGAGGACCTCGCTTTGATAGCCATAGAAGAATCGGAAACTGAACCTGAATCAAACTCTGAAGGAATAAAGATAAATCTTTTTTCTTTAAAAGATAAACTAGTAAAGTTCTCTAAGAAAAAGTTATCCTTCTTGTTACTCACTTCCATGGATACAATTCAAGAACTAGTTAAAACCAAAAATCAATTGCTTGCTTCCATGACTAGTTTAAAGTTTGAGTGTATTGATCTTGAAAGAGTTAATTCTGATCTCAAGAAAGAAAATCAACTCCTAAAGGAACAGTTACAACAACTTGATTCCTGCACTTTGGCTCTCAAATCTGAAATTCTGAAACAAAGATGAAAAAGAAAAAATTAGTGGTGACCAAATCAGATGTGACCAAGATCTAATGAGGTTAAACAATGAATTATCTTTTGAAAGGGAAAATTCTAGGAGAATTAATCTTGAATTGTCTAGGATAAAAATAAATTTGGAAAGAGCTAATAAATGGGCAAAATCTTTCATGATAGTAACACATCTAGGTAACAATACTCGGAACATAAGAACTGAAATAGAGTATGAACAACCTATAATTGGAAATTCTTTGTTATGAATTACTTGTGGTAACTCAGGCCACTTTAAGGAAAATTATTCGAAATACAGAGTTAGTGCAGAAAATAAAGCAAGAGGAATTTATGAAACTGTTCAGAGGAACATGTATATTCCTAGAAAAAAACAGTCTGCCCAAATAGGCTCATAGAGATCTTATTTCCTTTTGATCAAAGCAAAGGACCCACGCTAGTCCGGGTTCCTAAATCTAACCTTTGAATTTGTAGGAAAAGTGAGAGGAAGCATTCAACAATCACCAATTGAACATGTGAATGCATGATTGAAACTTGAAAAAGTTCCTCTCACTTGGGAAAAAAAAAAGGAATGAATGAATAACATTGATTGAAAAAAAAAGGGGTTGCAAAAAAAAAGAAGGGAAAGACTGAAGAAGCATGTGAAAGGAACAGGTCCAACCTATGCAGTATCTAACAGTTATGCGCACTCAGATGATCAATCAATCAAAAATACGATCAGCCAAGGAAAACACTTTCAAAAGAAAAATTTTGGAACTTGGGGATGATTAAGGTCACATGAGTATCCCTAAATGGCTAATGAACATTGCGTATACTGCCCTCTAATCTTGAATTCTATGCTCAGTTTTGTACATTAAGTTGTATGTTTCTCTGCCACTTTTAAAGTCATGCTACTCATGCACTATAACATTATATTTGCATCTAGCACAAGAGAGAGACTTAGTAAATTGAAGCAAAATTCAGCTTTATCCAGAGATCTAAGGTATGTGCACTACAATTATTCATGATTAAATATAAAGTCAATGCACTTGAACCTATTTCTTCCATTTGTCCCAAAAGATATTCATGCCCTGAATACTACCAAAACAAATATTTTCTTAAAAAGCCTTATCCCAATTTGATGGTCTATGGTTGAGATGAATTCGATGGAGGACACATCTACTTTGGTGCCTTATAAATATAGATTAAGAAAGTAGAGTGTGTTGGTTCTTAGGGGGAATCTTTTGTATTGAGTAAAGTTTTGGAGGATTTACATAGTGAGGGGGAATATTTTGGGGACCCTACACTTGAACAAAGTTCTCTTGTTAGGCTCAACTTGGGTCTATGAGGGGGAATCGATGGAGACCCATCTATCGAATCTATATATATATATATTATAGTTGATGCTGCACCTGATAGAACACGTCCAGGGAATAGATTGAGAGAACATGTTCCTTTACAGATGATATTTAATAAAATTTGTTCCTCTTACTCACTCTATTGAATTTAAAGATGAGTGAACTAGTGTTTCTGCAGAGGGAACATGATTGATTGAACAAGTTCCTTAAAAGTGATATAAAAAGAGAAAAAAAAAAGATTGAGCGTGCATAAACCAAGGTTATCTTTGAATTGAGAAGGCTGCTATTTTTGTTAATCCAAAAGATATTTTTGCTGCTGAAAAATGACTTTTACCCTCTCATGCCCGATCTTTTGATATTACCTAGCCACTCTAGCCTTTGATTTCCCAATGTTTCTCATCACAAGTGCTTGATTCTATCTTTAATTTTGATTACATTTGTGGTGTATATGCTTTTTGATTAATGCTAATGTTGGGTTTGAGTTTCAGGTTCATGTCTATCTCCTATGTTTGTGTAAACACTTTGTTATAGCTAACTGAGTTCTTTATTTTTTAAGTGTTTGAGTAGGTGATAGCCAGTGGCCATGATTATCAAATTTGCTTCTCTTTGTATTGGCGTATGCCTTCACAATGTTTTATTTTTGCCTGATGTCAAAAGGGGGAAGCAGCTGCATATATGAGTTATGTGTACCTATTCAATGCAAATAGATAAAATTTGTCATAGTAAAAAAGGGAGAATTTGTTAAAGTCTCGTTGTTTTAAAGTATGGCAAAGTTAAGGAGTTGTAGCAGTAACATGGCAAAAGGGTGAAGATGTGTGTCTTATTTGCTGTGTTCGTAATGTATGTTTGTCATCATTAAAAAGAGGAGAATTTGTTAGAATGAGAAAGATTTTGGTAATTAGCAAATACAGGAACAGGTAAAAGAAACAGGTTGCCCGACGTGTTCCTTACTGACCAAATACGACTTGAATAAAGAGAACGTCAACCTCGCGAACTAGAAGATATAAAGCTTTGGAAATATTGATTTTTCGACAACCAACAAGTACATAAAGTTTCCTTTCATAAAGGAGTTCGCAGGCAAGATAGTTTTTGTAATCAAATAGGAAAACTAGACAAACTAGAAAGCTGAACCAAAGAAGGAAGTATAATGACGTGAATGTGGTTTCAAATCTGGAATGAAGTAGGAAGCATGATCAGATAAGGAAATCAAGTTAAAGTCAAGAAAGAAAGCGAAGACAAGTTCGAGTTGAACTAGGAGTTCCACACAAAAGAGAAGTTTTACATGAAGTAGGATTTCTAGTTGAAATAGGTTTTGGATTCAAGTCCAAATCTATAAATAGGGCGATAGTTTCGCTTGAGAAAAATTGCGCACTTACATAGAGAGAAGATCAAAATACGATCAAGAAGTTTGAGAGAGTTTTGAGAGTTACTTGGGAGAATTCTACCCTCATAAATTTTTCACATCATCCATCTCTATACATTTCGGTGGTAAAATTATATTCATTATAAAACACACAAGAATAGACCACATTAATTATCTCTAGGGTGACATTCAATTATTCGATTTGGATTAGTGTTATTTGTATTCACGTTATTCGTTATGAAGAAAAAAAAGTATAAGCTAATTGAAGTGATTAACAGTTGAACAATATGAAAGTAGAATTGCAGAAGAAGGTGAAGATTATTATAATTCTTGAAGTGTATCATACATTGAATAAGCCTATGTCTATATATATATACATCCTTTGTAACTACTTTACCTAACTTTCTAACTAACTCTCTAACTAACTTTAGGAAAAGTAACTACCTAATTTTTTTACTTCCACAGTACTCCCCCTCAAGCTATGTGGTGGTGCAAATATATTCAACACCCCTAGCTTGGACAATAGATAATCATGTTGTGGCTTGTTGAGACCTTTAGTAAGTAAATCTGCAGGCTGATGCTCTGTTGAAACATAGACAATATTAATCAGTCCATTTTGAAGTTTTTCTCCAATGAAATGGCAGTCCACCTTAATGTGTTTAGTATGCTCATGAAACACTGGATTAGAGGCTAATTAAATTGCAGACCTGTTGTCACTATATATTTGAACTGGTCAGTGTACTTCAGCCTTCAAATCTTTCAGCAAACCTATCAACCAAATCAATTCTGTCACATTTGAAGCTATGCTTCTATACTTGGCCTCAACGGAGCTTCTTGACACAATGGTTTGGTTCTTAGCTTTCCAATATATCAAGGAGTTCCCAAACTTAATCACATATCCAATTACAGACTTCCTGGTAAGAGTACATGCAACCCAATCTGCATCACAGAAAGCTGTAACTTCATTTCTACAATCACTGGACAGTAGTATACCTTGACCTGATTGCCTTTTTATGTACTTAATAACTCTCAGTGCTGCATCAATATGGGACTTTTTTGGTTGATGTAGGAAGTAACTTAGTGTTTGTACACTAAAAGAAATGCCAAGCCTTGTCATGTTGAGATATAGCAACTTCCCAATCAACTTTTGATAAGTGATTTTATCTGTTAGAAGCTCCTCCTGATTTTGTCCAGTATGTTCATAATATTGTCTTGATGTCAACTTCATATTAGCATCCATAGGTGTTCCAGGAGCAAATTTGCTCATGATAGACCAACTTCTGAAATAAGTTGAAGTGCATATTTCCTTTGATGCAAAACTACTCCACTATTTGACCTTACAAACTCTATTCCATAAAAGTATTTAAACTCTCCTAGATCCTTCATATTGAAGCTAAGTTGTAAGGACCTTTCTTCTTCTACCAACTTCAAACTACTTTCAGTTACCAAGATGTCATCAACATACACTAAGATTATTGTAGTACCTTCAGTTGTCCTTCTTTTAAGCAAAGAGTGATTATGTTGACTCTGAATGAAGTCCGGCTTCTGTAGAACTGCTGCACACTTATGATTCTTTTGTCTTGGTGCTTGCTTAAGCCCATACAATGATTTTTCTAGTGTACACACCTTATCCTTATTCTCCCCTGGCTGAAAAACCTTGAGGTACATATATGTATATTTCATCATCTAAATCACCATTCAAAAAAGCATTATATATATCCATTTGATGTATATGCTAACACTTGGATACAACTAAGGCTAAAATAGCTCTTACTGTGACCATTTTTACCATAGGAGAAAATGTTCCTTTGTAATCTATCCCTTCCTTTTAACTCCTTTTGCCACCAGTCTTTCTTTAAACCTTAATTTCTAATTCTCCATTAGACTTATAATTTATCTTATAAATCCACCTCCATCCAATTAGACTTCCCTTTTGGCAAATCAATCAACTTCCAAAGTCCTGTTATCTTGTAAAGCTTGTATTTGAACTTGCATTGCTTCAATCCACTTAGAATCTTTGTTGGCTTCAGCAAAGGTTGAAGGTTCAGCTAGCACTGAAGTTGCAGGTACAAACTCCTGATAAGGTTTAGACAGATGACTATAAGCGACATTGTCAGCTATAGGATACCTCACTCGCTTCCCCATATTTAATGACACAAAATCTTTCATCCAAACTGGTGGATATACCCCTCTTGTAGACCTTCTATTCCCCACTGTTTGAGACTCAGTAGAACCAGACTCATTATATTGACCTATTTTCTTTTACTGTCTCTACCTTAATGTTGCCACTCAAGGTTTTGTTTAACTCTTGACTGCATTCTTTTTCTTGTGTGCATGTTTTCTCACTGCTCTACTTAGAGAACATAACTATCGGGGATTTGCTAAAGAGACTAAATAAGGAAAATATTAAATTGAATGTTCATGCTTATTGTTTTAGCTTTGTTGTTGGTAGCTTCCTTCACTGTTACTAAAAGTTTGGAACTTGTTCTACTTGTCAAAAAGAGTTTAGCTTTGTTGTTTGTAGACATGTTTGGAGAAATCTAAAGCTCATATCGAGTATTCATTATATATTTTGCAAAGAAAAGGCAAGATTCTGAACATAATTTTCAATAATTAATCCATCTATTTTTGTATTCCTTACTGGATATCATATTGAGTATTAAGCAACAAAGGTGAGTGCAGCTAAATACTTCCTGTCATTAATCTAATCGAAACTTGAAATATTACATCATCTATGTAAATCTACTTATATTTGAAGGGTTCTACTCAAAGTACCTAATGAAGTTCGAGCACGTTTCTCCTCCTCTTTCGTTTGTATTTGTATCCCATCAATGTTTTTATAGTTTTTCTGTAGTAACTTTTTGAATTACTAGTATTTTTGCACATTTGACATTGATGAAACTATTACAACTTGTTTGATGCCAAAGTTTTATTGTTGGATGTATGCATTGTCTATCAAGGCCATTGTCTAATGGTGTGACAGATTTCTTGTGAAAGGTATGTCTTACAATAAAGTATGATTTGCAAAGTGTATGAACAAAGACAGTAGCTTGGATATTTGAAGTATTTGCACTGATTTTACAATCTGTATCAAGTAGATTTACATTTGCAATCTATGATATTAAAATCTTTCATGAAGGTAAGAATACAGTAGAAGGACATGAAAGGAAATAGAACTAAATCTTTTTGTAACTTTTAGCTTATAAATTTTTTATTCTAGGGAAATGTAGGCTCCGGTAACAAAATATTTCTGACCAATTGTTGGATGAATCTTACAAAATTTGTTCCTCGCTTTCCCTGCTTCCCGTTTACTTAGCTTTCTTGGTTCTACAGTCTTCTCTTTTGTGCGTCTCGCCGTGTTAATGTTTTACGAGAAAATATAATAAAGTAAAAAGAAAAAATGACTAAGTTTTGAAAAATAAATTAATCTTATGATTTAAGAAAAATTGACTTTTCAAATTAACAGAGTCGCCACTTAATTTTTAATAAAATAAAGAAAACTTAAAATTATTTTTCAAAAGGTTTAAAACAGATTAGAATCAGTTGAAAAGCGTTCGAAATTCAAATGTACATTCCAAGAAGGTGTTAGGCCCTCGGAATGCCCGTTAATCCGTGGTTGACCGGCGATTTGACCAAATGAATTGTCAAAATAATTTTCAAGTATTACCTAAATAAAGTGAATTTAATTCTTGTAGTATTTTTTATTACTATTTCATTTTACTTATCATTTAAAGGGAAAAGAAACTAAAGGAGGAGGAAATATTAAAAGGGAAATAAGTTAAAGCATTGACACGGCTATGAAGTAGAATAAAGACTAAGTAAGATATATATATAATATATATATAAATTTCAAATATATATAAGAATGAGAGGAATGACTATCGTAGAAGAATAATTAAATCAAACCAAACTCATATAAATAGTTAGTGAAATATCATGATAAACAAAGGGAAAATTTCATATATGGCAAACTTATTAGATTATATAATATTATATGGGTATAGTTTACCTAATTACATAATATGGGTATAGTTAAGTTATTAAAGGTGTCTTTAATTTTGTATATAATTGTTTTTTTATTATTTATACAGTTCTATTTTAAAAAGTTGTTTGTAACTGAATCATTAAATATGGTAACAATAAATCAAGATAATGCCACAAAATTAGGGAAACGTCCCTATTTTCAAGCCAAACGTTCAAATTCAAAAAAAATTCATACAGCCATTGAAACCAAAAAATAATTAGTATTTTTTTTTGCTCTTTGTGAAACTGAAGTTCAGCAATTTTGGCAATCGAATACAGGTAAGTTTTTATTCGATGAAATTTCTTGTTTATAGGTTTTAGAATTTGTGAATTGTTTTCGATTTTTATTTTAAAAAAAAATAATCAAAATATGATTTTGTTAAGCTGAATTAGTGTTCATTCGTTAGTGTGAGTGGTTTTTATTTTAAAACAAAAAAATCAAAATATGATTTTGGTAAGCTGAAAATTTGGAATATACAATTATATACTGTTCGTGTAATTGTATATGTGAGTTTGTTAAGCTGAATATTTGAAATATACAATATACAAATACTGTTTGGTATTTGTATATTTTGAAATCGTCAATTGTATATGTGATTTTGTTAAGCTGAAAATTTGCAATATACAATATACAAATAATGTTTGGTATTTGTATATTTTGAAATCGTCAATATTAATATGTGATTTTGTTAAGCTGAAAATTTGTATATGTGATTTTGTTAATGTGATTATGTATATGTTATTTTGAAATCGTCAATGTTAATTGTATATGTGATTTTGTTAAGCTGAAAATTTGCAATATACAATATACAAATACTGTTTGGTATTTGTATATTTTGAAATCGTCAATTGTATATGTGATTTTGTTAAGCTGAAAATTTGCAATATACAATATACAAATAATGTTTGGTATTTGTATATTTTGAAATCGTCAATATTAATATGTGATTTTGTTAAGCTGAAAATTTGTATATGTGATTTTGTTAATGTGATTATGTATATGTTATTTTGAAATCGTCAATGTTAATTGTATATGTGATTTTGTTAAGCTGAAAATTTGCAATATACAATATACAAATACTGTTTGGTATTTGTATATTTTGAAATCGTCAATTGTATATGTGATTTTGTTAAGCTGAAAATTTGCAATATACAATATACAAATAATGTTTGGTATTTGTATATTTTGAAATCGTCAATATTAATATGTGATTTTGTTAAGCTGAAAATTTGTATATGTGATTTTGTTAATGTGATTATGTATATGTTATTTTGAAATCGTCAATGTTAATTGTATATGTGATTTTGTTAAGCTGAAAATTTGCAATATACAATATACAAATACTGTTTGGTATTTGTATATTTTGAAATCGTCAATTGTATATGTGATTTTGTTAAGCTGAAAATTTGCAATATACAATATACAAATAATGTTTGGTATTTGTATATTTTGAAATCGTCAATATTAATATGTGATTTTGTTAAGCTGAAAATTTGTATATGTGATTTTGTTAATGTGATTATGTATATGTTATTTTGAAATCGTCAATGTTAATTGTATATGTGATTTTGTTAAGCTGAAAATTTGCAATATACAATATACAAATACTGTTTGGTATTTGTATATTTTGAAATCGTCAATTGTATATGTGATTTTGTTAAGCTGAAAATTTGCAATATACAATATACAAATAATGTTTGGTATTTGTATATTTTGAAATCGTCAATATTAATATGTGATTTTGTTAAGCTGAAAATTTGTATATGTGATTTTGTTAATGTGATTATGTATATGTTATTTTGAAATCGTCAATGTTAATTGTATATGTGATTTTGTTAAGCTGAAAATTTGCAATATACAATATACAAATACTGTTTGGTATTTGTATATTTTGAAATCGTCAATTGTATATGTGATTTTGTTAAGCTGAAAATTTGCAATATACAATATACAAATAATGTTTGGTATTTGTATATTTTGAAATCGTCAATATTAATATGTGATTTTGTTAAGCTGAAAATTTGTATATGTGATTTTGTTAATGTGATTATGTATATGTTATTTTGAAATCGTCAATGTTAATTGTATATGTGATTTTGTTAAGCTGAAAATTTGCAATATACAATATACAAATACTGTTTGGTATTTGTATATTTTGAAATCGTCAATTGTATATGTGATTTTGTTAAGCTGAAAATTTGCAATATACAATATACAAATAATGTTTGGTATTTGTATATTTTGAAATCGTCAATATTAATATGTGATTTTGTTAAGCTGAAAATTTGTATATGTGATTTTGTTAATGTGATTATGTATATGTTATTTTGAAATCGTCAATGTTAATTGTATATGTGATTTTGTTAAGCTGAAAATTTGCAATATACAATATACAAATACTGTTTGGTATTTGTATATTTTGAAATCGTCAATTGTATATGTGATTTTGTTAAGCTGAAAATTTGCAATATACAATATACAAATAATGTTTGGTATTTGTATATTTTGAAATCGTCAATATTAATATGTGATTTTGTTAAGCTGAAAATTTGTATATGTGATTTTGTTAATGTGATTATGTATATGTTATTTTGAAATCGTCAATGTTAATTGTATATGTGATTTTGTTAAGCTGAAAATTTGCAATATACAATATACAAATACTGTTTGGTATTTGTATATTTTGAAATCGTCAATTGTATATGTGATTTTGTTAAGCTGAAAATTTGCAATATACAATATACAAATAATGTTTGGTATTTGTATATTTTGAAATCGTCAATATTAATATGTGATTTTGTTAAGCTGAAAATTTGTATATGTGATTTTGTTAATGTGATTATGTATATGTTATTTTGAAATCGTCAATGTTAATTGTATATGTGATTTTGTTAAGCTGAAAATTTGCAATATACAATATACAAATACTGTTTGGTATTTGTATATTTTGAAATCGTCAATTGTATATGTGATTTTGTTAAGCTGAAAATTTGCAATATACAATATACAAATAATGTTTGGTATTTGTATATTTTGAAATCGTCAATATTAATATGTGATTTTGTTAAGCTGAAAATTTGTATATGTGATTTTGTTAATGTGATTATGTATATGTTATTTTGAAATCGTCAATGTTAATTGTATATGTGATTTTGTTAAGCTGAAAATTTGCAATATACAATATACAAATACTGTTTGGTATTTGTATATTTTGAAATCGTCAATTGTATATGTGATTTTGTTAAGCTGAAAATTTGCAATATACAATATACAAATAATGTTTGGTATTTGTATATTTTGAAATCGTCAATATTAATATGTGATTTTGTTAAGCTGAAAATTTGTATATGTGATTTTGTTAATGTGATTATGTATATGTTATTTTGAAATCGTCAATGTTAATTGTATATGTGATTTTGTTAAGCTGAAAATTTGCAATATACAATATACAAATACTGTTTGGTATTTGTATATTTTGAAATCGTCAATTGTATATGTGATTTTGTTAAGCTGAAAATTTGCAATATACAATATACAAATAATGTTTGGTATTTGTATATTTTGAAATCGTCAATATTAATATGTGATTTTGTTAAGCTGAAAATTTGTATATGTGATTTTGTTAATGTGATTATGTATATGTTATTTTGAAATCGTCAATGTTAATTGTATATGTGATTTTGTTAAGCTGAAAATTTGCAATATACAATATACAAATACTGTTTGGTATTTGTATATTTTGAAATCGTCAATTGTATATGTGATTTTGTTAAGCTGAAAATTTGCAATATACAATATACAAATAATGTTTGGTATTTGTATATTTTGAAATCGTCAATATTAATATGTGATTTTGTTAAGCTGAAAATTTGTATATGTGATTTTGTTAATGTGATTATGTATATGTTATTTTGAAATCGTCAATGTTAATTGTATATGTGATTTTGTTAAGCTGAAAATTTGCAATATACAATATACAAATACTGTTTGGTATTTGTATATTTTGAAATCGTCAATTGTATATGTGATTTTGTTAAGCTGAAAATTTGCAATATACAATATACAAATAATGTTTGGTATTTGTATATTTTGAAATCGTCAATATTAATATGTGATTTTGTTAAGCTGAAAATTTGTATATGTGATTTTGTTAATGTGATTATGTATATGTTATTTTGAAATCGTCAATGTTAATTGTATATGTGATTTTGTTAAGCTGAAAATTTGCAATATACAATATACAAATACTGTTTGGTATTTGTATATTTTGAAATCGTCAATTGTATATGTGATTTTGTTAAGCTGAAAATTTGCAATATACAATATACAAATAATGTTTGGTATTTGTATATTTTGAAATCGTCAATATTAATATGTGATTTTGTTAAGCTGAAAATTTGTATATGTGATTTTGTTAATGTGATTATGTATATGTTATTTTGAAATCGTCAATGTTAATTGTATATGTGATTTTGTTAAGCTGAAAATTTGCAATATACAATATACAAATACTGTTTGGTATTTGTATATTTTGAAATCGTCAATTGTATATGTGATTTTGTTAAGCTGAAAATTTGCAATATACAATATACAAATAATGTTTGGTATTTGTATATTTTGAAATCGTCAATATTAATATGTGATTTTGTTAAGCTGAAAATTTGTATATGTGATTTTGTTAATGTGATTATGTATATGTTATTTTGAAATCGTCAATGTTAATTGTATATGTGATTTTGTTAAGCTGAAAATTTGCAATATACAATATACAAATACTGTTTGGTATTTGTATATTTTGAAATCGTCAATTGTATATGTGATTTTGTTAAGCTGAAAATTTGCAATATACAATATACAAATAATGTTTGGTATTTGTATATTTTGAAATCGTCAATATTAATATGTGATTTTGTTAAGCTGAAAATTTGTATATGTGATTTTGTTAATGTGATTATGTATATGTTATTTTGAAATCGTCAATGTTAATTGTATATGTGATTTTGTTAAGCTGAAAATTTGCAATATACAATATACAAATACTGTTTGGTATTTGTATATTTTGAAATCGTCAATTGTATATGTGATTTTGTTAAGCTGAAAATTTGCAATATACAATATACAAATAATGTTTGGTATTTGTATATTTTGAAATCGTCAATATTAATATGTGATTTTGTTAAGCTGAAAATTTGTATATGTGATTTTGTTAATGTGATTATGTATATGTTATTTTGAAATCGTCAATGTTAATTGTATATGTGATTTTGTTAAGCTGAAAATTTGCAATATACAATATACAAATACTGTTTGGTATTTGTATATTTTGAAATCGTCAATTGTATATGTGATTTTGTTAAGCTGAAAATTTGCAATATACAATATACAAATAATGTTTGGTATTTGTATATTTTGAAATCGTCAATATTAATATGTGATTTTGTTAAGCTGAAAATTTGTATATGTGATTTTGTTAATGTGATTATGTATATGTTATTTTGAAATCGTCAATGTTAATTGTATATGTGATTTTGTTAAGCTGAAAATTTGCAATATACAATATACAAATACTGTTTGGTATTTGTATATTTTGAAATCGTCAATTGTATATGTGATTTTGTTAAGCTGAAAATTTGCAATATACAATATACAAATAATGTTTGGTATTTGTATATTTTGAAATCGTCAATATTAATATGTGATTTTGTTAAGCTGAAAATTTGTATATGTGATTTTGTTAATGTGATTATGTATATGTTATTTTGAAATCGTCAATGTTAATTGTATATGTGATTTTGTTAAGCTGAAAATTTGCAATATACAATATACAAATACTGTTTGGTATTTGTATATTTTGAAATCGTCAATTGTATATGTGATTTTGTTAAGCTGAAAATTTGCAATATACAATATACAAATAATGTTTGGTATTTGTATATTTTGAAATCGTCAATATTAATATGTGATTTTGTTAAGCTGAAAATTTGTATATGTGATTTTGTTAATGTGA
Source organism: Solanum pennellii (assembly GCF_001406875.1). Lineage (NCBI taxonomy): Eukaryota > Viridiplantae > Streptophyta > Magnoliopsida > Solanales > Solanaceae > Solanum > Solanum pennellii. The sequence goes on from NC_028648.1 coordinate 57,967,867, forward strand.
TTATGTATATGTTATTTTGAAATCGTCAATGTTAATTGTATATGTGATTTTGTTAAGCTGAAAATTTGCAATATACAATATACAAATACTGTTTGGTATTTGTATATTTTGAAATCGTCAATTGTATATGTGATTTTGTTAAGCTGAAAATTTGCAATATACAATATACAAATAATGTTTGGTATTTGTATATTTTGAAATCGTCAATATTAATATGTGATTTTGTTAAGCTGAAAATTTGTATATGTGATTTTGTTAATGTGATTATGTATATGTTATTTTGAAATCGTCAATGTTAATTGTATATGTGATTTTGTTAAGCTGAAAATTTGCAATATACAATATACAAATACTGTTTGGTATTTGTATATTTTGAAATCGTCAATTGTATATGTGATTTTGTTAAGCTGAAAATTTGCAATATACAATATACAAATAATGTTTGGTATTTGTATATTTTGAAATCGTCAATATTAATATGTGATTTTGTTAAGCTGAAAATTTGTATATGTGATTTTGTTAATGTGATTATGTATATGTTATTTTGAAATCGTCAATGTTAATTGTATATGTGATTTTGTTAAGCTGAAAATTTGCAATATACAATATACAAATACTGTTTGGTATTTGTATATTTTGAAATCGTCAATTGTATATGTGATTTTGTTAAGCTGAAAATTTGCAATATACAATATACAAATAATGTTTGGTATTTGTATATTTTGAAATCGTCAATATTAATATGTGATTTTGTTAAGCTGAAAATTTGTATATGTGATTTTGTTAATGTGATTATGTATATGTTATTTTGAAATCGTCAATGTTAATTGTATATGTGATTTTGTTAAGCTGAAAATTTGCAATATACAATATACAAATACTGTTTGGTATTTGTATATTTTGAAATCGTCAATTGTATATGTGATTTTGTTAAGCTGAAAATTTGCAATATACAATATACAAATAATGTTTGGTATTTGTATATTTTGAAATCGTCAATATTAATATGTGATTTTGTTAAGCTGAAAATTTGTATATGTGATTTTGTTAATGTGATTATGTATATGTTATTTTGAAATCGTCAATGTTAATTGTATATGTGATTTTGTTAAGCTGAAAATTTGCAATATACAATATACAAATACTGTTTGGTATTTGTATATTTTGAAATCGTCAATTGTATATGTGATTTTGTTAAGCTGAAAATTTGCAATATACAATATACAAATAATGTTTGGTATTTGTATATTTTGAAATCGTCAATATTAATATGTGATTTTGTTAAGCTGAAAATTTGTATATGTGATTTTGTTAATGTGATTATGTATATGTTATTTTGAAATCGTCAATGTTAATTGTATATGTGATTTTGTTAAGCTGAAAATTTGCAATATACAATATACAAATACTGTTTGGTATTTGTATATTTTGAAATCGTCAATTGTATATGTGATTTTGTTAAGCTGAAAATTTGCAATATACAATATACAAATAATGTTTGGTATTTGTATATTTTGAAATCGTCAATATTAATATGTGATTTTGTTAAGCTGAAAATTTGTATATGTGATTTTGTTAATGTGATTATGTATATGTTATTTTGAAATCGTCAATGTTAATTGTATATGTGATTTTGTTAAGCTGAAAATTTGCAATATACAATATACAAATACTGTTTGGTATTTGTATATTTTGAAATCGTCAATTGTATATGTGATTTTGTTAAGCTGAAAATTTGCAATATACAATATACAAATAATGTTTGGTATTTGTATATTTTGAAATCGTCAATATTAATATGTGATTTTGTTAAGCTGAAAATTTGTATATGTGATTTTGTTAATGTGATTATGTATATGTTATTTTGAAATCGTCAATGTTAATTGTATATGTGATTTTGTTAAGCTGAAAATTTGCAATATACAATATACAAATACTGTTTGGTATTTGTATATTTTGAAATCGTCAATTGTATATGTGATTTTGTTAAGCTGAAAATTTGCAATATACAATATACAAATAATGTTTGGTATTTGTATATTTTGAAATCGTCAATATTAATATGTGATTTTGTTAAGCTGAAAATTTGTATATGTGATTTTGTTAATGTGATTATGTATATGTTATTTTGAAATCGTCAATGTTAATTGTATATGTGATTTTGTTAAGCTGAAAATTTGCAATATACAATATACAAATACTGTTTGGTATTTGTATATTTTGAAATCGTCAATTGTATATGTGATTTTGTTAAGCTGAAAATTTGCAATATACAATATACAAATAATGTTTGGTATTTGTATATTTTGAAATCGTCAATATTAATATGTGATTTTGTTAAGCTGAAAATTTGTATATGTGATTTTGTTAATGTGATTATGTATATGTTATTTTGAAATCGTCAATGTTAATTGTATATGTGATTTTGTTAAGCTGAAAATTTGCAATATACAATATACAAATACTGTTTGGTATTTGTATATTTTGAAATCGTCAATTGTATATGTGATTTTGTTAAGCTGAAAATTTGCAATATACAATATACAAATAATGTTTGGTATTTGTATATTTTGAAATCGTCAATATTAATATGTGATTTTGTTAAGCTGANTAAGTAAATGCATACCGGATTATCTGCATCATTAAAAATTGTTTTCATGAAATAATCAAACCGAGGATGGTCGTTCTTAGTCACCCAATTGATAATCCGAGGAATGTGACTAGAAACCTTGACAGCAATCTTGTCATCAACATAAGAGCAACATTCATAGAACCAAACTTGCATTGGAAGTGGAAAGCCCTGAATTCTGTAGTACTGTCCACATGGCTTTATCTTGTTGTTTATGGATTTAGCAAGTTCATTAAAAGCCTTCCGACCCCAAGGATAATCCATAAATCTACCTGTTTCAACCAGATCAAAGTCCAACCTATCTATTGTTGTTGTAGTAGGTTCTGCGGACATGATAAACTCATGTATATAATATAGAATCCCAAACTTGTATGCATCTTCCTGATTGTCACCCCATACCTTTGCTTTAAAAGCTTCAGCCAAACGAGCTTTAGTGACAGGAGAATTCCCTGGAAAATACTCATCGATGATTCTATTGGGTTGATCAGTATCAAAGTTGAAGTCAGCACAATTATCAGAGCAATTCAAACCAGAAATAATGGCAAATTCCCGTATTGTGAAACGAAGCGTTGTGCCATTTATATAAAAAATTATTGCATTCACAGAACTACCTTCCAACTCACTCAACATAATACATCTAAACAGTTGTGCTTGCACGTGACATCGTCTCATTGCTGTTAACTGTGCAAAACACGATGATGCACATATACGATTATATTGCTTTGGAGGCAGTTTATTCCGAAGCTCTTTCAATGTGTTTATTTGCGTATAACATTGCATGTGAATTGTCCTTTTTTCACGGTTGTTGCAAATATATCTGACTTCCTAATAAATAAAAAAAAGTGTATGAAATAAACATAGTATATATATACAAAAAAAAACAATTTTATAATAAGTAATGTACAAATTAATTTCTGTATATACATACCTACCTATATATGAACCCATATTTTTTTGGTATTTAGTATATACCAGCACGTATTCATCATCTAAATAGAAGGTTCAGATAAATATTTAATTTAAAACTTATGGTACAGTATATATTTATGATAGTCTAATTAGATTTCAATAAATATACATATCCAATCTTATTGAATAAATATATACATGTACAAAATGCATTTTACGAATTTGTATAACAAGAGATATATGTTATTCATGTTCATAATTGTATATAGTATATACTAACACTTATTCAATGTTTGTATTAATTGTATATAGTATATACTAACACTTATTCAGAGCTATAAAACACAAAGAAACCCCAGAGTAGACTTATACATATTTTGTATATATATACAAAAACCAAAGTTAGGTTGATCAGTATCAAAGTTTTTGAAGAGATCGAGCAACATAACAAATGAATATACAAATATCATGCTTGAGAAGTTCCAGAAAACACAAGGCACAACACACAAAAACAAAAAATTTACCAATGCCCCTTTATTCCACAACACTAAACAAGTCACAAAACACACAAAAAGAGCATGTAACATAATCAAAAGTCAAAGCCATTTTGACATTCACCTAATTCAAGAAATGAGCAGAGCTACAAAACAGAAAGAAACCCCAGAGTAAACATATCCATATTTTGTATATATATACAAAAACCAAAAATAACATAAACATGCAATATACTATATACAATTACTCACATTGAATATACTATATACAATACTTAATTTAATAGTATATACTAACACTTATTCAATGTTTTTATTAATTGTATATAGTATATACTAACACTTATTCAATGTTTTTATTAATTGTATATAGTATATACTAACACTTATTCAGAGCTATAAAACACAAAGAAACCCCAGAGTAGACTTATACATATTTTGTATATATATACAAAACCAAAGTTATGTTGATCAGTATCAAAGTTTTTGAAGAGATCGAGCAACATAACAAATGAATATACAAATATCATGCTTGAGAAGTTCCAGAAAACACAAGGCACAACACACAAAAACAAAAAATTTACCAACGCCCCTTTATTCCACAACACTAAACAAGTCACAAACACACAAAAAGAGCATGTAACATAATCAAAAGTGAAAACCATTTTGACATTCACCTAATTCAAGAAATGAGCAGAGCTACAAAACACAAAGAAACCCCAGAGTAAACTTATCCATATTTTGTATATATATACAAAACCCAAAAATAACATAAACATGCAATATACTATATACAATTACTCACATTGAATATACTATATACAATACTTAATCTAATAAGTTTGCCATATATGAAATTTTCCCTTTTGTATATTGACAACTAATTAACAAAAAAATTGTATCTAAGTTTGTGTTTTAAGACACTACCTCATGATTATGAAGTTCTTCAGATCCGACAACTTCAGAATCATTTTCCTCTGATTCGATGATTACAGCTTTCCTCTTTCTTGTACCTTGTACAATTTTAATGCCTCTAGCATTGGCATTTTTAATAACTTGTTGAACTGCCATAGGGTCGTTTTTTTTCTTTGATCTCAGCTCTTCCATGGTTTGTTCTTGTATAAGTTGTTTTGATTTTCCCAAAGACCCTACATTAACCCCAAATTCTTGAGTTAGCCCCATTGAAAATGATGGTAAAATGTCAACTACATTGACATGCAAAGGACTACCTCTGGTAATCCTCAAAGATGTAGACGATTCGTTCATTGTTTGACGAATTTTAGATCTTTCAAGAACAAAAAAACGATTATATCATCAAAATATATGGGAAAAAAAAACCGAACACATACAATTTTTAGATAAGTTTGAAAAAAAAAAGGTAAACTTACGGAATTGACTTCGACTAAGGAAGGGGACTTCAAATTCGGGAGGGATTACTGAAATTTTGGACAAAAATTTGAAATTCAAATCTGATATTGGAGTATTGAATGTAGGATAAGACGTTAGAATTTGGAAAGGAGAGAGAAAATTAATTATGAAAAGGAGAGAGAAAATTAGATTGTGTATAATTATAAACAAAATTAGAAAATAAGGTTTTTATACAATTGGTTACATAATAGGTTGTGGGCCCCCATTAATTATAGCAAAATAAAATAAACTATAATTATATAATGTAAATAAATTAAACTATATCCCTAATATATAATTAGTTATGAATGTTTGCCATTTCATATAATTTTCCCAACTAAGAAGTAAGGTAAATAATAATATCAACTCATATTATTTGTTTCCATAATATAATAAGGAAACAAATTAATTATTTCATTTCAATGTAAGGTAACAAATCTCAAAAGCTTTATTGCATGTCCCACCAACTGTCCCAACTCATTAAATAAAAAAAATATATTGTATTTGGTCTCAAAATAATTTTTTTTAGATTGTTAACCTACACAATTATATATATCAATGATTATATAGGAATAATATCAATAACACTTTGAGAATATAATAAAAGAAAATAGATTACAAAGCTAAATAAAAATAGTTATGATGTGTCTAAATAATACCCAACTTCATTCCTTTGTTTTTCCAAATGATTGATACACAATATTCAATTGGTTTCAAAGTTTTAATTATTAATTAAAAATCTAACACAAATTTTAAAACTAAACAATGAAAAAAGACTAACATATATATATATATATATAAAAAAGGAAATTAACAAGTACTTGTTACTTTAGTTTGACTTAGACATGAGATGAGATGTAAAGTGATACACTCACCGTTTTAATTTATTTTGATTTAACATAAACTTTAAAAAAGTTAAATAGATTTTTAAATTTGTGATTTTAAATAACAAATGTGATTTATAAGTAAGTTTTAGTGTCTTTATTTTTTATTGATGAAATTATGTTATTACCCCTTTTTTATAAGAAAGACATAAAACATATTCACAAATGCGATTTATGTGTTAGTTTCAGTCTTTTCTCATTTATTGTTAAAATTACGATATTATCTCTTTCATTTAATTTTATTTATCCAATTTTTTTAAATATTATTATTCCGTTTATTTATTACTTTTATCATATCGAGAAAGATAATAATTATTTATTATCTTTGATAGTTATTTTTTTATTTTATACTCAACATTAATTGAGTTGAGAAAAATTGCATAAAATGCATTCGACGAATGCGATTTATGAGTAAGTTTCAGTGTCTTGGTTTTTTATTAATGAAATTACGTTATTACCCCTTTTGTTAAGAAATGCATAAAACGCATTCAACTACGGCGATTTACGTGAAGTTTCAGTCTTTTTCAATTTATTGTTAAAACTATAATATCACCCCTTTCATTTAATTTTATTTGTCCAATATTTTTTTAAATATATTTATTTCTTTTATTTATTACCTTTGTCATATTAAGATTTTTTTTTTCATTTTATACTCAATATTAATTTAGGAAAAAGAAGGCATAAAACATATATCAATTTTGTTAAACCATAACAAAACTGCTTTAAAAAAATAAATGAATATTTTAATGATTTTTGCTTATATAAAGTTAAAAATTTACAATTTTTTAGGTTATACAATATCTGAATTTATAATTTTAAAAATACAATGAATCTAATACTTAATCTTAAAATATTACAACTATAATGCTTGTCACTATAATGATTAGCTTTCAAAAAAATTTCAGCAAACAATTGTCCAAAGTTTTTTTTGAGCAATGAATAAATAAAATGTATTTAATAGTAGGGAAAAGGGTCTGATATACCCCTCAACTTTGTAATTTAGAGTTGATATACCCCTCGTTATAAAAGTGGCTCATATATACCCTACTTGTAAACAACTCACATATACCCTTTTCCTCTAACGGAAATGAAAAAATAATAATTTTAATCTAAATTTTTATTATTTTTTTCTAAAAAATATAATCTCATATGAGTAAATTTAATCCTCGTCAAATATATTTTTTTTGACTTTTTTTTGTTTCAATGACTAATTTATAATTATTATTTTGATAATCAAATTTATTTATGTTTCACTAATATTTTTGTAAAACTTATTGTAGATGACCAAATTTTTTCTTCGAATACGAAATTAAATTACAATACACAAAAAAAAATAGTTAAAATTTTTTTTTCCTTTAAACTAAGGAATGAAAGAAAAAAACAACATAAGAATAAGAAACTCAAATAATTATAATAAAAGAAGTCAAAAAATAATTTTTGTATGAAAAAAATTAAAATATACCTTGAACTTTGATAGAAGAATCATATATACCCCTAAATAATTTTTGTAAAAAAAATTAGAAGTAACAAATATAAATTTAAAACTAATTTTTTAACTTCCATTAAATGAAGGGTATATGTGAGCCATTTTGTAACGGCAGGGGTATATGTGAGCCGTTTGTATAACGGTAAGGGCATATATGAGCCACTTTTATAACGAGGG
>NC_028648.1:57977607-57992866 GCF_001406875.1 Solanum pennellii
CAGCACGTATTCATCATCTAAATAGAAGGTTCAGATAAATATTTAATTTAAAACTTATGGTACAGTATATATTTATGATAGTCTAATTAGATTTCAATAAATATACATATCCAATCTTATTGAATAAATATATACATGTACAAAATGCATTTTACGAATTTGTATAACAAGAGATATATGTTATTCATGTTCATAATTGTATATAGTATATACTAACACTTATTCAATGTTTGTATTAATTGTATATAGTATATACTAACACTTATTCAGAGCTATAAAACACAAAGAAACCCCAGAGTAGACTTATACATATTTTGTATATATATACAAAAACCAAAGTTAGGTTGATCAGTATCAAAGTTTTTGAAGAGATCGAGCAACATAACAAATGAATATACAAATATCATGCTTGAGAAGTTCCAGAAAACACAAGGCACAACACACAAAAACAAAAAATTTACCAATGCCCCTTTATTCCACAACACTAAACAAGTCACAAAACACACAAAAAGAGCATGTAACATAATCAAAAGTCAAAGCCATTTTGACATTCACCTAATTCAAGAAATGAGCAGAGCTACAAAACAGAAAGAAACCCCAGAGTAAACATATCCATATTTTGTATATATATACAAAAACCAAAAATAACATAAACATGCAATATACTATATACAATTACTCACATTGAATATACTATATACAATACTTAATTTAATAGTATATACTAACACTTATTCAATGTTTTTATTAATTGTATATAGTATATACTAACACTTATTCAGAGCTATAAAACACAAAGAAACCCCAGAGTAGACTTATACATATTTTGTATATATATACAAAACCAAAGTTATGTTGATCAGTATCAAAGTTTTTGAAGAGATCGAGCAACATAACAAATGAATATACAAATATCATGCTTGAGAAGTTCCAGAAAACACAAGGCACAACACACAAAAACAAAAAATTTACCAACGCCCCTTTATTCCACAACACTAAACAAGTCACAAACACACAAAAAGAGCATGTAACATAATCAAAAGTGAAAACCATTTTGACATTCACCTAATTCAAGAAATGAGCAGAGCTACAAAACACAAAGAAACCCCAGAGTAAACTTATCCATATTTTGTATATATATACAAAACCCAAAAATAACATAAACATGCAATATACTATATACAATTACTCACATTGAATATACTATATACAATACTTAATCTAATAAGTTTGCCATATATGAAATTTTCCCTTTTGTATATTGACAACTAATTAACAAAAAAATTGTATCTAAGTTTGTGTTTTAAGACACTACCTCATGATTATGAAGTTCTTCAGATCCGACAACTTCAGAATCATTTTCCTCTGATTCGATGATTACAGCTTTCCTCTTTCTTGTACCTTGTACAATTTTAATGCCTCTAGCATTGGCATTTTTAATAACTTGTTGAACTGCCATAGGGTCGTTTTTTTTCTTTGATCTCAGCTCTTCCATGGTTTGTTCTTGTATAAGTTGTTTTGATTTTCCCAAAGACCCTACATTAACCCCAAATTCTTGAGTTAGCCCCATTGAAAATGATGGTAAAATGTCAACTACATTGACATGCAAAGGACTACCTCTGGTAATCCTCAAAGATGTAGACGATTCGTTCATTGTTTGACGAATTTTAGATCTATCAAGAACAAAAAAACGATTATATCATCAAAATATATGGAAAAAAAAACCGAAAACATACAATTTTTAGATAAGTTTGAAAAAAAAGGTAAACTTACGGAATTGACTTCGACTAAGGAAGGGGACTTCAAATTCGGGAGGGATTACTGAAATTTTGGACAAAAATTTGAAATTCAAATCTGATATTGGAGTATTGAATGTAGGATAAGACGTTAGAATTTGGAAAGGAGAGAGAAAATTAATTATGAAAAGGAGAGAGAAAATTAGATTGTGTATAATTATAAACAAAATTAGAAAATAAGATTTTTATACAATTGGTTACATAATAGGTTGTGGGCCCCCATTAATTATAGCAAAATAAAATAAACTATAATTATATAATGTAAATAAATTAAACTATATCCCTAATATATAATTAGTTATGAATGTTTGCCATTTCATATAATTTTCCCATAAACAAATAAGAAGGGAAGGAAATATCAAATTTGGGCCTAAGGCCTAAATTCTGCTGCTGCAATTTTGGATGAGGATTTTGGCTCATTTCTCTCTTGAAATTTGGTATACATATGATGTATACGGCTTGTATACAATCCATTTCATGTATATTGGGATATATACGGAATGTATGCTGCCCCAGATCAAATTTTCAGCACCTGTATAATTTTTTCGACTTGTGTTCGTATATTCCTACTATATATCAGTGTATACATCAGTATATTAGCCCTTCTCTAAGCTTTTTGAAACCTGCAATTTAAATTTCCAGCAACTTATTTGCTGCTTTCAACCTTGTTCTCATCTCCATTCAAATTGATTTTGGCTTGTATATCTAGTGTGCCCTTGTGCATCACCACTCCATATTCGTATCTATTTGTATGCTCTCTATGTCTATTCTTGATCCAACCTTTTCTTTCAACCTCTATCTTCTCTAGCCTTTCTTTCCTAATATTTTTTCTCTAACAGTGAAGTGGAAAAGAAAAGTATTTATAGGGGATTTCTGGGGTATATTTAGGGGGGGAAATGGAATGCTGGGTTCTTTCAAGAAATAAGCTTTATCGAGGAATTGGTCCTAAGGAGTAAGGGGCTGCTGAGGAAAATTGAATTTGGGCAATAGAAATAGACTGCTAAATTTAGAAAACCAAAAAGAAATAAGTGGGTTATCTCAAAAGGGACTGGGTTTGTTGGTCATAAAAATAGGCCAAAGTTTGGCTTATGAAATTAACAGCTTAGCCAAATTAAGTCATTTTGCAAATCCTGCTAAAAGCAAATAAATAAGACGAACTTAATTAATAAGCTTCTCAATTTTAACAAAATAAAATAATTGATTTAATTATAAAATAACTAATTCAAAAATGTAAGCTATTATATAACTAAACTAATTAGTAAAATATTTAAACAAAATAAAATCTTTTTGTAACGAATTTCGAATAATCCTAAAATATACTAATTACGTACATAGTTGCGTAAATCATATATATTATCCAAAAGTTGTGAATAAGCGATAAGATCAAATTTAGAATGACTTTTAAAAAAATAATTAAGCTTTATAAAATCTAACCGTTTCAAATTGTATAGAATTAAGAAACTCGTTAATTAATTCTTATCAGGGAGGTTCGACATTGGGTGTCAACAGTTAAGATAGTGTTATCTATTTTCTTGTATTTTAGGTTCTTTTGTTTGTGATGGTGTCTATTAGCCCTTTTACCTCTTCTCTGTTTTTGGTGGTGTCGATTATATTTGGTTTCTAGCAATTTTTGCAGATATTTTTATTGTGCTTTGGGGTTGCTCTACATGCTCGATATTTTGTCAAATTTTGTTCTTAGGGATCAAAATTTTAATTGAGAGTACGCAGAGAATATACTTTTCAACTGTTAGATGTCATTTTAAAAAATAATCTTTATGTATTATAGAAGTGTTTAGATTGTTTGCTAATTCTTTATTTCCTTCATATAACACTTAGCTCATATGTATACTATTACATTGGCTTAGACATTGTTATAGTATCTCTTCAATTTTTCCCCTTCTTAGTTTCTATTAAAATTTTTAAAACAGAATGTGATGGATCATGTAGGTCATTCTACAAACTCTTGCTGCTACTGTACCACTGTGACTTGCTGCTCTATAAGCAAGTAAGCACGTATGGCTTGAATCTTATGAAGGAATATATTGACATGCTATTGTCTCATATGTTAAATGTAACTAATCTTCACTATATGAGCTCATCATCCATGGTAGATCACATATGTGTTTAGAGAGAAAAGAAAGAAGGAGCGTTCTTCATTGATTCAAAACTCAAAAAAGAAGAATACAAAACTGACTGATATTTCCTTTTTTCTGTTTTCTTATACTAACTCACTAACAACCTTCTAACAACTTTCTAACTAACTCTAACTAACTTTATACACACCATTAAGTAATTCCTATCTCATTATTCCCCCTCAAGCTTGTGGGTGCAAAGACATTCAACACACCAAGCTTGCTTATCAAATATTCATGTTGAGCTCTAGGTAATCCTTTTGTCAATATGTCTGTCAGCTGCTCCTTGGAACATATATATTCTGTTCTGATCAGTCCTGTTTGTATTTTTTGTCTGATAAAATGGCAATCGATCTCTATGTGGTTGGTTCTCTCGTGAAACACTGGATTGGCTGCTATTTGCAAAGCTGCCTTACTGTCGCTGTATACTACAGCTGGTTGCTCAACTTCACTTCCCAATTCCTTCAACAAAGCATCAATCCATACTAATTCTGAAACTGCATTAGCCATACTTCTGTATTCAGCTTCAGCTAACTCCTTGAAACTACATTTTGCTTCTTAGATTTCCATGACAATAATGTTTCACCATGTTTAACTAGAAAACCTGACACTGATCTCCTTGTATTTGGGCATGCTGCCCAATCTGCATCACAATACACATTCAATTTATTTGATCTTTTGCTGCTCAGTAGTACTCCAAGTCCTGGCTCCCTCTTGATATATTTCATTACTCTCACAGCTGCTTCCCAGTGTGATCTCTTGGGTTGATGTAAAAATTGACTAAGTGTTTGAACAAAATAAGCTATGTCTGGCCTTGTCATAGTCAAATATAACATCTTTCCTATCAACCTTTGATACTGTTCCTTGTCTTCAAATAGCTCATCATCTAATTCTCCAGTTAGATGGTCTAATTCTTGGATTGTTAGTCTAACGTTGGCTTCAAGAGGTGTCCAAGTTGGTTTAGCATTTCCTAAACCCAAATCTGAAATGATTTCCAAGGCATACTTCCTTTGATTCATCAAAATGCCTTTTGCTGATCTACTAAATTCCATTCCCAAAAAGAATTTCAATTCTCCAAGATCCTTAATCTTAAAAGCCTTGTGTAGAATGGCTTTTGTGTGCTCTATAAGTCCCAGATTGCTGCCTGTCACTAACATATCATCTACATAGACAAGAATCACTACCATGTCTGATCCTTTCCTTTTAATGAATAAGGAATGATCTAGGCTACTTTGAACAAAACCAGATTCCAGTAATGCTTCACTCAACTTCAAGTTCCATTGCCTGCTTGCTTGTTTGAGACCATAGAGGAATTTGACAAGTCTGCATACTAGACCAGATTCCCCCTGACTGTCAAAACCCTCTGGTAATTGCATATACACCTCATCATGAAGATCACCTTGTAAGAAAGCATTATAGACATCTAATTGATGAACAAACCAATTATGTTGAGCAACTAAAGATAAAACAGTTCTGACAGTAGCAATTTTAACCACTGGTGAGAAAGTCTCATGGAAATCAAGCCCCTCTCTTTGTGTGTAACCATTTGCCACCAATCTTGCTTTAAACCTCTCAACATCACCATTAGCCTTCAACTTGACTTTATAAACCCACTTACAACCTATAGGAACTTTGCCTTTTGGTAGAGGAACCAAATCCCATGTATGATTATCTTGAAGAGCTTTTATTTCAGATTGCATAGCTTCTAGCCATCTGACATCTAATATAGCTTCCTGGTATGTAGTTGGTTCAATAACAGCAGAAAAAGCATGTAAGTATTGTTGATAAGTTGGGGACAGATTGGTATATGAAATGGAGGCTGCTATAGGATACAGAACATTAATTGTTGATGGCTTAGAAACATATTCAGATAGCCATAAAGGTTGTTTAGTAATCCTTGTGGATCTTCTGAGAGGCACAACAGGAGAAACAATAGGTGAAGATGATGGATGTACTGATTCTGTTTCTGTATACACTGGGGGTGATGAATCATGAGATGTTTCTAAATCATCAATTGGACATGAAGAAGATACAGGACAATACTTAGGTGCAGGTGAATGAGATTGAAAAGGGAATTGATCCTCATGAAATATCACATCTCTGTTCAAAAAAAACTTCTGCTTTTGTAGATCAAAACAAACATATCCCTTTGTAACACTTGAGTAACCCATAAATACTGATCTCACAGCTCTGGGTGCAAACTTATCAATTCTAGGCAATGTGCTTGCAAAACACAAACAACCAAAAGTTCTTAAGTGTGTAATACATGGCTTCTTCCCAAAAAATGCTTCATAAGGTGATTTTCCTTCAAGAGTTTATGAAGGCAATCGATTTATAATGTATGCTGCAGTAAGAACACAATGTCCCCAGAATTTGAGTGGAATGTGACCTTGGAATCTTAAAGCTCTAGCAACCTCAAGAAGATGTCTATGTTTCCTCTCAACAATACCATTCTGTTGAGGAGTATGAACACAAGTCCTGTAATGAATAATTCCTAAGCCTTTGAACAAATCCTGCATAGAATTGCTGATGAATTCTCCCCCATTATCAGTCCTTACTCCTTTAATATTTGCATTAAACTGAGTAGCAATCATCTTTAAAAATTGCTTAAGAATAATCAGCACATCAGATTTGAACTTCAATAAGAAAACCCATACTGTTCTCGAAAAATCATCAACAATAGTGAAAAAAAACTTATTTCCATCAAATGTTGGAGTGTCATAAGGCCCCCATACATCTAAATGCAGCAAATCAAAAATCTTTGTAGATTTAGTGCTACTGCTGTAGAAAGGAAGTCGAGTATGTCTAGCTAGTGAACATATCTCACAAGTACTTAAAACTGATTTGCAACTATCAATAGAATAGCCTAACAAATCCTTTATAGATCCTACTGATGCATGAGCTAATCTTCTATGCCAAAGCATGATATCCAGTTTGTCAGCATGAGCAGCAAAGCTCTTGACATTGCCAGCTTCTGAAACTTTATGTTTTGATGAACTTGTTTGAACCAAAAAATAGAGACCATCCTTTTCTTTACCAATCCCCTTCAGTTTCCCACTGGAAAGATCCTGGAACAAACAAAATCCAGGATAAAATGATACAAAGCAATTGAGCTCCTTAGTAACTTTGGCTACAGACAAGAGATTATATTTAAACTCAGGCACATATAGAACATCATGCAATTCTCCTGTATCTGTGAAATTGCAATTACCCATATGAGTCACAAAAGTCACACCTCCATTGGGTAAATGAACCTTTCTATTTTGATCAGGCCTAACAGTTTGCACATTATGTAGCACTTCTAATGTAGAAACCATATGATTTGTTGCACCACTATCAATTATCCAAGGCAAATCTGTAAGTTTAATGACATTAATGTGAGCCATACCTACCATATTGGCCATCACATTAGCTGTGGAAGTATCTCCATCTAGCATATGTTTAAATGTGATCATGTTGCTTATCAATTAAAGGAGGTGCTCTAGGTAGATCTCTTGCACCTGAATGCATTGAAGAATTGTCAGTCTGGACATTGTTAGCATTATAGGCATTGTTACCTGTTCCTTTCTTCTTGAATTTCCAATCTGGTGGATAACCATGAAGTCGAAAACAATTAGCCTCTACATGTCCTTGATTTTTGCAATAATCACATTTCAACTCCCAATTCTTCTTCCCTTTATAATATTGATTAGAGTTAGACTGTGAAGTAACTCCTTTACTGTAACGAGGAGGTCCTCCTCTTCCTGCCATGAGAGCAGCTAAATCTGCACCTTCTTCACTCATAGATGTAGATGTGATTGATCTTTGACTCTCCCTCTCAACAAGCATAGCATAAGCTTTGTTAATAGTGGGTGTAGGTTCAACCATCAATATCTGACTACGTGATTGTTCATAGGTTTCATTCAAACCCATCAAAAATTGCATCAACTTTTGTTTCTCCATATGCATAGACAGATCCTTAGAATTTGGGCAGTTACAGGGTGGAGGTGTAATACTAGCAAACTCATCCCATAAATTTCTCAGTTTAGAGAAATAAGTTGCTATACTATCAATACCTTGTACAGTGGTTATGGCTTTATGCAATTGATAGATCCTTGAAGCATTTACTTTGTCAAAACGCTCTCGAAGATCCTCCCAAACAGCTTGTGCACTCGTTGCATAAACAATTCCTGTATGCAAATCCTGAGTTACAGAGCTCATAATCCAACCTTGAACAATCGCATTACATCGATCCCATTGATGCCCTAATTCAGTTCCGAAATCCTCCTTTTTCCAGCTGCCATCAACAATACCCAGCTTGTTCTTCCCAAGCAATTGGATTCGCATGGCTCTACTCCAAATGGAGTAATTATCTGATCCTGTTAGCTGCATCGGAATAATGGATGTACCTGTAGTATCGGATGGATGTAGAAAGAGTGGATGACTGTGATCAAACTTGAGATTCGCCATTGATGCCATCAGCGAAGCAGTAATTGCAGAAAACAAGTTTAGCAGTGGTTGTCTGGCTCTGATACCATGTTAAATGTAACTAATCTTCACTATATGAGCTCATCATCCATGGTAGATCACATATGTGTTTAGAGAGAAAAGAAAGAAGGAGCGTTCTTCATTGATTCAAAACTCAAAAAAGAAGAATACAAAACTGACTGATATTTCCTTTTTTCTGTTTTCTTATACTAACTCACTAACAACCCTCTAACAACTTTCTAACTAACTCTAACTAACTTTATACACACCATTAAGTAATTCCTATCTCATTATCATAATCACAATTGTTACTTCTATCATATGTAAGCACAATGTATATGAAGATCCAAAAGTTGATAGTGCTTCGCTGATCAAGATCCTAGAGTTCTTATTCATTTAAAACAAGTTAACAGGAGAAATTCTAAAATTGAATTTTAATTATGTTTTTAGCTCTTGCATTTATCTTTTTAATCTTATCGAAGCAAGCGAGATCATAACTATATGAGGAGCATTTTCCATGTCAAAATCTTGAGCTAAATCTGAACTTTCTTTTATGAACTTATTTTATTACCACTTCTAATCGACATAAAGAAATATTCAATCTTTACTGGTGCATTCTACAATTCTCAATGCTCCGTTTGACTCCAACAAGTATGATTGAGTTCTAATTCCGATTTAGCATGTTTTTCCTTGATTAATTTCTACTGTATTTTTAGGCTTTTACTTAATCTATCGTTTTCAAATTCTTAACTGTTTGTTTTATGATAAAAATAGGCTACTTTATCTCTTAAACTTTGAAAGACTGTCAGTTTTTACAAGCGTATAACTATCGTTTTACCTTCAATGCTAGGATAATGGTTGTTGCTGCATTATTACTTGTTTGTCTCTTGCAGGTTGAAGGCACTCATTGCTATTCTTAAGGTTCATCGTCGACTTTACATTGCCATATGGAAGAATAATCTTGTAAAGAAATCTCTTTTGCATTTTTACATGATTACAAGTAAATCTGTAGGTAATAAAAATTCCTTCAGATCCCTTTACAAATAAGTATCTTATTTACTTGTATCATAGTGTGATTTTTGGTTCACTATTTAACTTTCATGGCTTTGCATGTATGGAAATATAAAGAGAAGTTCTTCCTTTTACTGTGAAAGCAAAAACATGCTACAATATGTAAGTCTAAGTCATAGTCATTAGGATTGTAGCTATTAAAATTGTCAAAGGGAGAAAAAAGATAGTGTTGAAGTGTTGTTGTTACATTACCCCTAAAATACTTAATGCTTATATTATAGCTTGTGGAACTCGATGCACATTTTAATGTAGCTCTACCTTTAGTGAACTCGAACTGATGCGCACTTTGAATAATAAAAAGGTTTTCACTTGCAGTATGATGTGGTGGTGTTGATTTCTGAAGGATTTTCTTTCTTCTGAAACCTGCTAGGGCAATGATAGAGGTTCGACTGACGTGGTTTTGAAAAAGCTCGACAAAGCTATGATAAATGACAGTTGGCTCAGTCAGATGTCTCTCACTACAGTTACATACTTCCCGGGTATTCTAGATCTAACCTTGCTTTACATGTTGATGCAACTGGTTGACGAGCTGTAGAAGGTCGATATCTTACACACTATTTGTTATTTGTAGTTTTGATGATTTGACAAACTTAGGGACCTCATAAAGGTACCGGGTTTCTTACTTGAGTATTGCAGGTTCTTACTTGAATATTGCAGGTTTCTTGTTTGAGTATTGCAGATGAAACAAACCCAGGGACCTAGTAGAGGTACCAGGCTCTCATGATGACGAGCAAGTTGACTGCCAGCTGGAGACGGTACAGAAAGTAGGTGCACACTTCCCGATGGCGTCAGAAAGTGTGACTCTTCCAGCCAATGGCAAAGAGGTTTAGGAAAGTGACCTGTCCATATAAAAGGCACTTTCCTAAACATTTTTTCAGCAGTTTTTGCAACTTGATAAAAACTTTTCAAGAACTCTTGCAAAGGCTACTACCAAGCAAAGGCAGAATCATTCCAAGAACAGCAGAAATCTCTGGAGCTTTTTAGTGCAGCTGTTTAGGAACATATTCTCTTGTTCTTATATTGTAAACTATTCCTGAAACTATAAAGGAATCAGTGGGTAGTGTTGAAAGTCTAAGTTGTCCAAGTGGGATAGCTTAGTGGGTAGATAGTTTTCTACTTAGGCTTGTTAAGCAATAGGGACTGTTGCTTAACTGTAAGATTGATAACTCTTTCTTACGTTTGTTGTAATCGTGTTTTACTTTTGCTTTTGAAGATTAGTGAAAACAATTGAAAATTCTGTGGAACAGGTCGTGGTTTTACTCCCTTAAGCAAGGAGGTTTCCACGTAAAATCATTGTGTTGATTTTACTGCATTTAACTTTCTGGTAATTTTCTGGAGTGTAGTAAGGGACCTGGTCCATTACTTGTTAAGTGAAGGCACATATTCTATCAAGTGGTATCAGAGCAGGCACTATCTATTTGGTTAACACCAAGGAAGTGATATTTGCTCTAGAATGGCTGCTCCACTTAACCTCGAAGAAGGTCAGTCTTCAATAAGACCTCCCCGTTTCAATGGACATTTCTACAGTTGGTGGAAAGTTAGAATANAAAGTAGGTGCACACTTCCCGATGGCGTCAGAAAGTGTGACTCTTCCAGCCAATGGCAAAGAGGTTTAGGAAAGTGACCTGTCCATATAAAAGGCACTTTCCTAAACATTTTTTCGCAGTTTTTGCAACTTGAGAGAAACCTCTTCAAGAACATTTGCAAAGGCTACTAGAAAACAAAGGCAGAATTATTCCAAGAACAACAACAATCTCTGGAGCTTTTCGTGTAGTTGTTTAGGAAGACATTCTCTTGTTCTTAAACTGTAAACTATTCCTGAATCTATAAAGGAATCAGTGTGTAGTGTTAAAAGTCTAGGTTGTCCAAGTGGGATAGCTTAGTGGGTAGATAGTTTTCTACTTAGGCTTGTTAAGCAATAGGGACTATTGCTTAACTGTGAGATTGATAACTCCTTCTCACGTTTGGTGTAATCGTGTTTTACTTTTGCTTTTGAAGATTAGTGAAAACGATTGAAAATCCTGTGAGACAGGTCGTGGTTTTACTCCCTTAAGCAAGGAGGTTTCCACGTAAAATCATCGTGTTGATTTTACTGCATTTAACTTTCTGGTTATATTCATTAGTGTAGTAAGGGACCTGGTCCATTACTTGTTAAGTGAAGGCATATATTCTATCAAGTGGTATCAGAGCAGGCACTCTCTATTTGGTTAACACCAAGGAAGTGATATTTGTTCTAGAATGGCTGCTCCACTTAATCTCGAAGAAGGTCAGTCGTCACACAGACCTCCTCGTTTCAATGGACATTTCTACAGTTGGTGGAAAGTTAGAATGCACGATTACCTCATGGCTGAAGACAGCGAGTTATGGGATATTGTACTGGATGGACCGTTTATTCCGATGATGGAAGAGAAGGATGGAGAGAAAACTAATCTTGTTCCAAAGCCTAGACAGAAATACGACGAAGCTGATAGGAAAAAGATTGAAAAGGGCTACAAAGCTAAAACTCTTCTTGTCTGTGGGATAGGACCTGATGAGTTCAACAGAGTGTCAGCTTGTGAGTCTGCTAAGGAGATTTGGGACTGTTTGAAGACTGCTCATGAAGGAACTGAACAAGTCAAGGAATCAAAGATTGACATGCTTACCTCAAGGTATGAGAACTTCAAAATGAAGGAAGGAGAAACAATCCATGACATGTTCACAAAGTTGTCTTCCATTACAAATGAGCTGCGAAGTCTTGGTGAACCTATAAGCATGACCAAACAAGTCAGAAAAGTGCTTCGAATTCTTCCAAAATCTTGGGAAAGCAAGGTTGATGCCATCACAGAAGCCAAAGATTTGAAGGTGCTGACTATGGATGCACTGATTGGAAATCTGAAGACACATGAGATGAATCGAAATCACGATTCATCAAAGAAGGAAGTCAAAAAGGATAAGTCATTGAAGCTGAAGTACAAATCAGATGAAGATTCCAGCGATGATGATATGGCTTATCTCATCAACAGGTTTCAAAAAATTGTTAAAAAGAACAAAGTTTTTAAAAGAGGAACAAATGATCCTCGAAATGCTACTCAAGGTGATACATGCTACAAGTGTGGAAATGCTGGGCACTTTATCAGAGAGTGTCCTCTGCTCAAGAATGAAAACAAGGAACATCAAAAGCCAAGAAGTGACAAAGAGAAGAGAAGGGACCTGGTACTCGGAAAGAGAGATCGAAAAGCTGCTGCAGACTTGGTGGTCAAAAAGGCTCTTGCTGCGTGGGGTGATTCTTCAAGTGAATCAGAAGACCCTGATGAATCAAATGATGTGTCCATGGTAGCTGTACATGAGGAGGAAACTGTTTTCAATGAAATGTTTGCTCTCATGGCTCACACAGAGAATGAAGAAGAGGATGACAAGGTAACTCTTCTTGACATGAAAAATGACGTGGATAATTATTCTCTTAAAAAATTGAGAACGTTGGCTAAAGTCATGATTGATTCTGTAATTGAGTTAACATCTGAAAGAGACACCATGAATGTTGAACTTGACAGTTTAACTGAAAACAAAGTTAAACTTGAAGAAAAAATGTCAAGAATGGCGTCTCTAGAGTCTGCTAATTCTGAACTTAAAAACCAGTTGAATCAGATAACTGAAGAAGCTGAAAAGCTAAATGGAATGTCAAATGGTTTACAAGTTGAAATTCAAGAAAAATTAAAAAATTCTGAGAAAAGGCTGGGATTGTCTCTGGAGAAGAGCAACAAATTGGAAAAGGATATTGTCAAACTTAAGGAAGATCTTGAAAAATCTCTTAAGTGGACAAAATCCTCAAAGTTATTGTCAAATGCAACAACTCAGAGCAATTTCAATAAGAAAGGGCTAGGAAGTTTGAACATCACTCCTCCTTATAATCCTCATAGTAAGTATGTGTTTGTGTCTGACAATCTGCTATGTCTTCATTGTGGTAAGAATGGACATTTAAAGGGAGAGTGTGCTGGCTGGAGAAATTCCTATGAAAGACTCTCCAATTATGCTGAAAGGCAAAATTTGCCAAAAGAGAGACCTGGTCCTTCAACGCAAGCTTCAACTCACAGATTTTCAAAGAAAAAATCTGTAAATGCTCCAATGTCTTGTGTTAAAAAGCTTCAAAATCTACCCTACTGGACTAAATACAATTTGATCACTCCTTTGTCTGCCTTTTGGGAACTCAAATTGAAATGGGTTCCCAAGCTAAACAAGTGATTCTTGGTGCAAGTGAGTGAGAGGAGCAGCAGTCAATGTTGGTATATGGACAGTGGATGCTCTAAACATATGACTGGTGATGTGAAAAATTTCCTCTCACTCAAGACACTTCAAGGAGGAGATGTCTCTTTTGGTGATGGAAAGAAGGGGTACATTTTGGGGGTTGGCAAAGTGGGAAGATCTCTTGAAGATTCAATTGACAATGTGTATCATGTGGATGGATTGAAGTACAGTTTGTTGAGCGTGTCTCAAATCTGTGACAAAGGAAATGAAGTCATATTTACTTCTGAGAAGTGCACTGTGGTGAGTCTTACTACAAAGAAGGTAATTCTCACTGCATACAGAATATTCAACAAACGAACTCAATGCATTGAAGAAAGCATTCATGTTGTATTTGATGAAGATGGAAGCTTGAAGAATAATGGATCAAATGATGAAGATGATGTGATGAAACTGTTCAATTCAAAAAAAAAATTGAAGGAAGTGAAGCTGATGCAGAACAACAACTGAAAAATGACTGTGATGATCAAAATCATAGTCTACCTGAAGATGCTGATGAGGTGGAAAAGTGTGATTAGGTACCGGGTACTACTCAGAACTCCAGCGAGAGTACATCAAACTCCCCAAAAAATGATGTCTCTCTTGATGAAGAAAAACATGCTGATCAGCTCAACCAGTCTGCTCCAAGATCAGGATGGAAGCATAGTTCATCACATCCTCTTGATAATCTTATCTCTCCTTTGAATTCTGGAATTCATACTAGATCAAAAACAAGAAATCTAGTTGCATTTTCAGCATTCATATCATCTTTTGAGCCCAGAATGTGAAAGAATCACTAAGTGATGCAGATTGTATCAACTCTATGCAAGAAGAACTTCATCAGTTTGAAAGAAGCAAGGTATGGTACCTGGTTCCTCGACCTGAAGGCAGAACAGTAATAGGAACCAGATGGGTTTTCAGAAACAAGCTTGATGAAAGTGGAGTGATTACCCTAAATAAATCCAGGTTGGTGGTGCAAGGACCAATTTGAGAGAAATCGGTTAAAGTTGGGCATGTTGATCTCCAAGTGATGTTCTTAGCCTTCAAAAGTTGAACTCCCTTGATGGCTAAAATTGCAGTGCAGGTACCTGATGTGTAAACATTTAAATATCTGAACAAGATCCTTTTTGTACCTTTTGTAGGTATACTCTCAGCAAGGACCTGCTTAGCAAGGGAAGAAACTAGAACAACTGAGGAATGAGGTTTAACTGTGCTATGGTACCTGGTGCCTGTTCAGGTTAGCATTTATACATTAAATTGAAACTGAAAAATATGACCGTTGATAATGCCACGTGTCAGTCATCGGTTACTCTGACCGTTTGTCCCATCGTTTCTTTTCCAAACGACACATCCAATCAAGGACCTGGCACCTTTTCACGCCTTTTTAAAAGGCCATTTACTCCTTTTTGAAACCCTCATCTGTCTATTAACTTCTTCCTGTTCACGAAGGGTTTTAGTAAAAGCTTAAAAGGCAAATTTTGTTTCCTTCTTCTTCACTTCACTGCTCATAGAAACCATCTCCTCTTGTGAAAAAAA
>NC_028648.1:57993756-57998158 GCF_001406875.1 Solanum pennellii
ATGGATTCTTTACATGATATGGTAGAGATCCAATCTTGGCTGCACTTGTTCAACAAGAAATCTCCCATTCTCCATGAAGAAGAAGTTCGTGAATTCCACTGTAATGTTCAATTCATGGAAGATGGGAGCCTCCTCACTCGGGTAAATGACATTGCTATATCTTTAGATGAGGATGTGTTGGGCAAGATTCTCAGGGTGCCTAAAGAGGGGACCCGGTCTGTTCTGGACAAAACTTGCTCTTCTGAATTTGCTTCTGTGATTTCAAAGACACTCACAACCAAGGTTGCTGGGATTTATAAGAAAATCATGAAGAGTGAGTACCAGTTGGTTTTTGAGTTTGTTAACAAGGTTCTCCTTCCTCGCACTGAAAAGAGGACAGTAGCTACTGCTGCTGATTTGTTTGTCATGGAGATGTTGTGCAACTTTGAAGCCCTGAACCTCCCAGGCCTAATGCTTGAGCACATTCATAAAACAGTTATTGAGAGAAAAGGTGTGCATGGAATGGGCTATGGATACTTCCTCACATAGGTATTCAAATATTTTCACATTCCTCTCAGTACTGGAAAGATTGGGACGGTTAAACAGACTATCTCCGAAAGTACCTTGGTTGAGTGCGAGTGCATTGAAGGAAGAGGCTATCCAAAGAGCAAGATGGCTCAACTTATTGAAGATCAGGATTAACTAAAGCACGAGGTTGAGGAGCTTACTGTGCGTTTGAGTGGTAAAGAGGCTGAGATTGCTATACTCAAAGCAGAACTGCTTACTGCACAGAGTGAGGGACCTGGTTCTTCAGTGGTACAAGCTTTGGAGAGAGAGAATGCTGAGTTGAAGGCGAAGATAACTGCCCTGCATGATCTATTGTAAGTTAATATACTTTTCAAGATCAAACTTGATAATATACTTGATAATATACTTTTCAAGATCAAACTTGATAATATACTTGATAATTGCCCTGCATGATCTATTGATTACAGTAGCCTTTGCAAGAGTTCTTGAAAAGTTTTTATCAAGTTGCAAAAACTGCTGAAAAAATGTTTATTGGTGAAATATATTGATCTATTGTAAGAGTACTTTTTGAACTATTGTGTACACATTTAGAATATTACTTTATAAAGTATGTGTATGTACACAACGCATATTATGCTTCAAGTTTATGGAAAATCTATAAATTTGAATTACTTATTAGCTAATTTAATGTTTGATATTATTTATTGCAAAATAATATTGGTGTATTTTAATTAGAAATTGTGGCATATAGATTGTGTATGCATATGGGCAAGACTACACTTCAAAGTGTTGTCAGATATTAGATATAAAAGGCAACACTTCATAATTATGGGTAATATGGTAGCAAAGGCCACGCTTAAAAGTGTTGCAGTGTAACTGGTAAGGCAACACTTTTAAGCGTAGCTGCAAAGTGTGGCCTTTTTGCCTATAAGGCTACGCTTGAAAATGTCACTGCTAAGACCACACTTTTAAGCGTAGCTGAAAATCGTGGTCTTTTTGCCTTTAAGGCTACGCTTAAAAGTGTAGTTGATAAGGCAACACTTTTAAGCGTAGCTGCAAAAGCGGGGCCTTTTTGCCTTTTCGCAATGCTTTTAAGCACAGCTACTATTAAAGGGTTGCCTAAACTCTAAAGTTACGGGGCTTTCAGCCACCCCTAAAAAAGTGTGGCTTAAAGTCAAAAAGTGTGGCCTTTTATCATAGTTTAGGTCACACTTTTCTAGGGTGGTTGTAGACATAAAAGCATTACAACCTTTGTCCTTGATGCTAACTTATCACTCTCACCTTGGCATAAGCTAAGCACCCTAACACTCTAAGATGGGATAACACAAGCTTGATTCCATACATTTTCTCATATAGAGATTCACCTTCCAGAACTCTACTAGCATCTTATTTATCAGGTAAAAAACTGCAAGAACACACTAACCCCAATATTTAAAGGAATATGCCCTGAAACCTTAGAGTCATAGTTACTTCCAAGAGGTGTTTATATTTTCTTTCAGCTACCCCATTTTAATTTGCTGAGGAGTATAGGGAAAAGTTCGGTCCCTCTTTCTTTATACAAAGTAGCACACACTGAGTTCATGAATTCAGTTTCATTATAGACCTAACGTTTCTTACCTCTGTGTCATACTATGTTTTAACAAATTTCAGAAAGTATCCTAAAGCTAAACACACATCTGACTTATTTTTCAACAAGAAAATCCAAGTCATCCTTGAAAAATCATCAATGATTGTAAGAAAAAACCTATTACCATCAAATGTAGGTTGTTTATATGAAACCCACACATCCAAATGAATCAAATCAAACACTTGACTACTTTTGATGCTACTAACAGGAAACACAGTTATGGTCTGTTTTGCACTAAGACAAACATTACATTCATTCAACACTTTGTTCATTATTTTTGAATTAACAAGGAAAAATTTTACTTATAATTTTGTTGCTCATGTCCTAACCTCATGTGCTATACATCCACTTCCTTTTATGGTAACTGTTGAATCTCTTGCTTCTTCTCAGATGCAACAAGTGAGTGATCTTGTGTCAAGTTCCTCAACAACAAGTACAAACCATCATCCTCTTTACCGACTTCCCTCACCTTATCAATGTAAAGATCCTGAAATACACAGAGATGAGAGAAGAAAGTGACTGAGCAATTTAACTCTTTAGTTAGCTTGCTTGCTAAGAGTAAATTGTACTTGAATTCTGGAATATGATAGAGACTAGTAACCACACTCCTTGGAGATATGTTACACACTCTAGTATGAGATACATAAGACACTTACCCAGTAGGTAGATAAAGTGGTTTTAGATTCTTAATCTTAACCACAAACTGTCTTATAAGCACATCAATATTTGACGGGATTTGATCAGATGCCCTGTATCTATAATCCAGGCCTTACTATTTTTAGAAACTAATAAGGTTTTACCTGCAGTATTGGCCTGAAGATCATGTGCTTGACTTGAATCTTCTGATTTTTGTCCACACCTTTGATTCTACTTTAACATGTGCAGAATTTGATCATACTGTTATTTGGTGGAACTATACCCCTCCAGTTGATTTGAACAATCACCTATACTACTTATATTGTTCTTTATAGGAACATTGGTGTTACTTCCATAGTTTAAGTTTTATCCATCTAAATCATCCTCATAGCCAATCTTTCTTGTACTGTTAACTTCAGTCTCGACCATGTAAGCTCCACTTCTTGTATTTGTACTCACTTTTATTTTAGATTTGAAATCAGAAGGATACCTAATCAGCTTGTAACATTAATCCTTATTATGACCTTTGCATCTGCAGAACTCATATACAACAGAAAAGTTCTTCTTGAACGTGTTCAATCCTTGAATTACACTTGTTCTTGAATATATCACCATAGGATCTACACCAGAATCAATCACAGAACTTAACCCTACGCTTGACATGCTAGAAGTCACCTTCTGACACTCATCATTCACCACCATGGCATATGCTTGATTCACTGTAGGAACATGACTCATCAACAAAATCTCACTTCTTGCCTTTCCAAATAATTCATTCAATCCCATCAAGAATTGATACAATTTATGTCGATTCAAATAATCAACAAACCCTCTTGCCTTTTCACAGTCACATCTAGGAGGAGGCACTAAAGCTTCAAATTCATCCCACAAGGTTTTAAGCTTAGTAAAATATATTGATACAGACTCCGTACCCTGTTGCAATGTCGCAATTTTTTTTATGCAAGCTAAAGGTTCTTGACTCATCTAACTGATCAAACCTTTATTTGAGATCATTCCATACCCTTTGAGCTAATGAAGCAAAAGCTACTCCTCCTAACAGACTTTTGACATCGAGTTTAGGAGCCATGAGAAAACAATAGAATTCACCCTCTCCCATTGGCTTCCTAGTTCTGCACTTGCACCTTCCTTTGTACAAGATCCATCTATCAATCCAATCTTGTTCCTTCCAAGTAGAGCCAACTTAATCGACCTACTCCACAAAGCATAATTTTCAATTCCAATCAGTTGAAATGAGATCAAACTTAACCCACTGATATCAGTAGGACTCAAGAACAATGGATGACTATAATCGACCCCTTGACTCATAGACAAAACTGGAACAGAGCTGGGATTTCCAACAGCACTACTGGCTCCAGTGGTTTGTTCAGATCATGTTAGCATTTTTTCTTCTTATTCTTTGAACTTAATTGAGGAAAAACAAATGAACAAGAACAACTTCTAATGCAGGCTTTCACATACAATACGCAGCTGAACAAGAAGACTTCAGATTCCTCACAAGCTCTGATACCATGAAGTGATTAACACTTGAACAATATGAAAGTAGAATTGTTAAAGAAGATGAAGATTGTTATAATTCTTGAAGTGTATCATATAATGAATAAGCCTATGTGT
>NC_028648.1:57999161-58024469 GCF_001406875.1 Solanum pennellii
TATATATATATATATATATATATATATATATATACACACACACACACATCGTTTGTAACTACTTTACCTAACTTCCTAACTAACTCTCTAACTAACTTTAGGAAAGTAACTACCTAACTTTTAACTTCCACAATACTAACTAAAATTAGAACAAATTCTTATTTGATTAATTAAGTCTTTCTTTGATATTCTGTACGTCTTGATAACTTTATCTATTTTTTGTACTTTGTTACCAACTAAGAAATGCAATAAAATACAAATATTGTACCGGGGCTTATAAAAGTGAAAAAACCACGACATACACTTTTGTAGAATTTTCCCAAAATCTACAAAAATAATGAACCTCTATTGTGTTCTGATTAGAACAATTGCAAGCTAGGTGCTAGCTCTAGTTCTCAAAGCGATAAACTTCATAGGTTGTTGCTTCCCTTTTCAAGTTAAGTATAACTTAAAAATAAGTTTCTATTTTTGTTTATTCTTAAATACTTTCTCCGTCCACTTTTAACTGATATGTTTTTCTTATTTATAGTCAAATAATAAAAATTTTGACTAACATTTTACATATATTTTTTAATCATATTTATGTAAAAAATTACAATTTATAGTACTTTCCATATAGTTTTTTAATATCAAAACTTGTTATTTAAAATACTGAATTAATGTTATATAATTTAACTTTAAAAATTAGTCAACTAGACTTTCGTAAAACACAATATAACAATTAAAATTGGATATAAAAAGTAATTGTGTTTCTTGGAAAGTTGGAAATAGTACAACTCGATATATAAATATTGTTGTAGTGTGCATGCTAGCTAGCAACAAATCATAGTTGCTACATCTTACAGTCTACAATAGTAATAATATAACAAAAATAAAAATGAAATAAAAATTATTTAAGCGTAAGGAAAAATGTTCAACTTATCATCAAACGCTAAATTCTGGATCCGCCTTCAGTAATATTGTTAGTAGAAGCAGTGTCTGTAGGGTGATTGATTCCCAGAGTGTTCTTAACAGCTTCAGCAGTGTTTTGAGCCATGTTTGCAGCTCCATGAGCCACATTAGATGCACCTTGTGTTGCACCTTGTGCTGCTCCTTGAGCCATGTTAGCAGCTCCATGAGCCACATTAGCTACACCTTGTGCTGCTCCATGAGCCACATTAACTGCACCATGTGCTGCTCCTTGAGCCATATTTGCAGCTCCATGAGCCACATTAGCTGCACCTTGTGCTGCTCCTTGAGCCATGTTTTTCACTTGTGTCCCGGTCTTCGATCAGACATATTTAATTAAGGAAATTTTATATGAATCACATCAATTTCATAGTGTTAAGAGCTAATTACATTTATTCCTACTATTTTTCAAATTAGAAAAATCCCTTAAAAAATTTGATGGAATCCCAATACATTCCAAAACGTCCTGATACATCGCATCCCAATTTCGGATACATCCCTTAGCGTCTGGATACATTGCGTATCGGTTTCGAATGCATCACGTAAAGTCTTGATACTTCGTGTAAAGTGATGTATCCAAAAATAGGAGAACATAGATATTTTTATAATTTTTTTCAAATGATACGAAATTATCGAAAATATAATAAAAATAAATTGTATATTAAGTAATTTTTCATTTAATTAATTATTAATATTAACGAAATATCATACTCATATGAGGGTCTTTAAATGGACGGTTCAAATTGCATTTGATGGCTTAAAGATGGTTGAATCAATACATGGGTTCAGTGCGCGTTGAAAAGTAAGTTAGGTTGAATTGAATTTGGTCATAAATAATCCAACCCTCCTAACACTTAATGAATTTAACTTTATTGTTTATTTTCTTCTATATTTTATTTAATAACCAAATAAAATTAAATAAAAAATATTCTCTTATTTTTATTTTAATATTTTGATACAATTTCTCATGAGTCAATTTATACAACATATTTAACACAAATCAATTAACTTTTAAATTAGGAAAATTTTGAATCAATTAAAATAGACAGAATTAATAAATAGATAAATCATAAACATCAAATTTGATAAAGTAATACTGTCAATGGCTCATTTTTCCACCCATAGACTAACATATGGTATAATTATGTTAATACCTCTTGAATCAAATTGGTTGCTTGGCCTTGGTCTGTCGATCCATCCCTTCTTATCTGCAATTGATGGGAAAAAAAATTACTTTACTAAATTGAATTGTGTCATCTAACATTACTTTGCAAGAATTTAATTAAATGTATCTAATTATAGTAATAAATTATAATGTCACTTGAGCAATTTCGAGAAATAAAAAATGATCTTCTATAATCAGTTACAATTCAATGAATTTTGAAATATCGCCTATGACCTATTCATCAATTTCTTATGTTATATTCTCATATCTCATGTAAAAAGTAAATGTAGTGAGACATGAAATCGATCGCTTCACTAAAGGTAAAGTATGCATAATAATATATAAATCGAGTATATATACCTGAGCTTGTCCAGGAACTTTACCACTGCTATAAAAGTCTTTGCTAGCCATGTTAATTAATTTTGTGATTTATGTTTGTGTAATGAAGTTAAGGTAGTAATTGATGAAATGATTTGATATGTGGGAAAATATATATAGGTGGATTTATGTGCTCAAAAGGTGAGCTTAATGGATACATTTTCTAACTTATGGAGGACAAAATTCAACAACTTGATTGGTACTAGCATGAACTATGGCTTTGGATTGGTTAACAACATATCAAAAGGAACTCTTGATCCGTTTTTTTGGGATAAGTTGAGAAATAGAAAAGAAATTACTAAACAAATATTTTTTTTGTAAAATGTTTTCCTAAAAGACAAATAAGTTCTTTTTATTTATTTTTTAAGTGTTTGATAAGTAATTAACAAAAAAAAATTTAAAAGTATTTTATATATAATTTAGAAAAATGTTATATAAGCAGGGTGAAGGGTAGGTGGGGGGGGGGGTATGTAGGTGGGGGTGAAACTGGGGTGTGTTAAAACTTGAAAGATGGAGAGCAAAATTAATGTGAACTTTTCGAGACGATTAACGTGAAATATCATATATAATTTTTTTTCTCTACTATTGTATAGCTCCAACGACGACACTTATTATACCTCAATAACGAGTAATTTCCTTAGATAGTCACCAATGTTTGAAAAATTACCTAATAATATCACGTATGTTTGTTTTAGGACTACAATATCACTGAACTTTACTTATTTTTCTAAAAATATACTTGACACAAAAAAAAACATTATCTCTTTCCTAATTGAATGTCATGTCACATTCTTTTAAAGGGAAAATTACATGACAAACTATACTAAGTAATTAATTAATAAGGGTATAGTATAATTTATTTACTATCAATAAAAATAGTTTCATTTTTTTTGTCATAATTAATGAGACCTACCACCTATTTGTATACCAACACTAAAAGACTTATTTATAATTTTATATATAATTTTATATAAAATTATTTTACCTCTCCTATCTCCATTACATCTTTTTCTCCTAAAATCACTCCTCCACTGTATTTTAAATTTCAAATTTCATAAGATTTCACGTACTTTCTTCCGTCTTGCTCTTATTTTTCGCAGGTAACCCATAAATCTATTTTTATTTTTTTTCCTTCATCAACAATTGTATATGTATTATGTTTCTTAGTTTTTCATATTATCTTTAAAAAAAAAATTCTTTCTCATCATATTACAAGTTGTTTAAAATCAGAATGAAAGATTCATCTCAGTCTGTAAGAATTACCTGTTTGAATGTTATGTATATAGTTGTTTGTACAATGAATTATTATATACAAAACTGATCAAGTTATTTTGTATTGTTATATTCATATTTTAAGATTTTTGTATGTTCAACTAGTTATATATGTATATAAGTAATGACTTTTAAAAAATGATACAATTATTTGTATAATAATTTGTTTTAAATCACATTTTTTTGTATATTACGTTATTATATACAAAACTGCTTGAGGAATTTGTGTATTTATAAGTACTATATTCATATTTTTATTTATACATATACAATTACTTATATATGTATATAATAATTAATTTAATACAAATCAAACAACTTATATTCATTTTATTTACATTCGTATATAAATTTGTTTATAAATATACAATTTTTTGTATATTTATATATTCATTTTATTTACATTCGTATATAAACTTTGTTTATACATATACAATTTTTTTTATATTCAACTAGTTATATATGTATATAAGTAATTACTTAAAAAAATTTGGTACAATTATTTGTATAATAATTTGTTTTAAATCACATTTTTTTTGTATTTTACATTATTATATACAAAACTGCTTGAGGAATTTGTGTGTATATGTATATAATAATTACTTTACAATTTGTTGCAAATTAAACAATTTATATTCAATTTATTTACATTCGTATATAAACTCTATATACATTAAAAAGTTTAGTTTTCCATAAACAAGTTTGTATGGTTTTTCGTCGCAGTAGAATTATTTTTTGAGAAAATATTTGATTTTGAATGTTTAGCTTAAATAATGGGATTATGTAAATGTTTTTTACCATATTTAGGGCTATCGTTACTATCTAATGGAAAAGTAAAATATAGTACAATTTTTTTAAAAATTTTTTTTTTATACAAAATAAAAAGCTACATAACAAACTAAACTATACCCATAAAATGTAATTATGTAACTATACCCATATAATGTTATTTCATAAATTTAGTTTGCCATATATGAAATTTTCCCTTTTTTAAATTTATTAATGATATTTTTTTTAATTCTTTAAATGTATGTAGGCTCCTAATACTAATTTATTTCAGACATTTAACCACCATTATAAATCGAGGTTTATTTTAATACAAAGAAAATATAATTTCGATAGATAATGAAATACGAAATTCGTGGATAGTAATATTTAATTAAGTGTTTTTTATTATTAACTTGAAAAATAATAAGTTATAAAAGTAATTAATTAGTACATGTGTGATATTTATTATGTGCGTGATTTTCTTCTTCCGTAGTGTATCTGTATTGATCCAAGCCTCTTGATTTTGACTTCTTCCGTAGATAATAAAAAATCACATCTAGATGCTGTTACAAATATAAAACAATACAATATGAAATCTGCACTCTTTGAAAAATAAATAAAGATTGAGTATAGGTATAAATAAATTTCTAAGTAGATCTCTAAATAATATGAACGATCTATATATTGTATTATTTAAATAATTTAAATGCATAATGTACCTGATCAGTCCAACATTTCATTGATATGTGACATGGTATAAAAACAGTTCTTGTCAACAGGACATGCGACAACAAAATCCATATAATCAAAGTCTTGCCTCTATATTTATCATCATCAAGTTTCCTATAATAAATAATTTTAATTCAAAATTAAAGTAATTAAGAAAATGATTTTATAAAAAAAATTATTAATAAAAACTAACTTATTGGCGTGTGATTTAAGAAGTCCCTTTTTAATCCAATCTAAAAACTCTTGCATTAAACCCGGCGATACAGGAGATGTGATTCGGCAATCATCAAATGGAGTAAATGGACGGATATGATCGTCTATTTTGTCCTTGCTCTTATCAGTTGATTCAAATGAATGCACACAGGGAGACTGCAAAACCTTAGAAGGCATCCTGTTACGCTGAGCAGGAGTTTTAGTATCAACATCACTGACACCAAGCTGGGTGGGTAGCTGACTGTCCGATAACAGATCATCACTCCAGGTAAGCTGTAGAGGAATGACTGCATCCAATGGGTTGACATCCAATGTCATTGCTTCATTTTCAGGTTTAAAGGAGATCGATGAGGTAGAATCCTGTCATATCAAATAATTAATAAACACACTATATTTTCAATAACTTATGCAAGTTAAAATATACTATTTTTTTCAACTTGTTTTTTCAATATGTCAGCACCATGATCTAAAATAAATAATAATATTTGAACAAATAAAGTATCTGTTAGTATTTTAATATATATTATGCAGCCAGCGATACTTAAAATAAAGTAATAAATTTAATAGAATAATTTATAAACCAAAATTCATGATTAAAAACATCATATATATTTTTACTGTAAAAAAAATAAGGCAATTGCTGATGACATACACTTTTCAAAGATAAATTGATGGAATAAGGTATCAACCATCTGAAAAGATACTTTATTACAGAATATGAATAATAAAGTATCAATCAATGTATTAAGTATCAGATTTTTTATTACCTTCATTACATCTTCTGTTTGTTTTCCAACCTCCACTGCAGTTTCAGCAACATCATCAATAGTTGTAAAATTTGTATGCTTTGGTGAAACAGTCGGATGATCAGAGTTATTCTATTAATGTGTGTTGTGCAGTCAATGATACTTAAAAAATAAAGTAATCAATTTCATAAATTAAAGTAGATACCAAATACATGATTTAGATCATCCTTTATATTTTAAAACTAAACAATTAGTTAATTAATGATACACAATTATCATATAAAAATTAATGGATTAGAGTATCAAGCATACAAAAGAATACTTTATTAAACTTTCTAATGCACAAAAATATTAAGGTATCTTCAAATAAATTAAGTATAATATACTTAAATACCTTTGTTACATTTTCAGAAGATACCTTTTGTTTTCGAGCAGCATCAGAATTTTCAGCAGCATCGTCTACAGTTGCACAATCCATATGCTTATGTTAAACAGTTGCTTCATCAGAATTACTAAAATTGAATTGTGTACCAACATTTTCTTTCGCCGCGGAATCATCCATCATGTGTGGCGATGAGACTCCTCCCGTATCTTTCAATTTCTTTAAAATAATGTCACTTAATAAACCAGAAAGAAATAACAAAAATCAAAATATCACCTTCTCAGATTTGTTTCCTCTCGCAGCAACAACTATCAACAATTATGAATGGTTACTCTTTATTAATGCCTCAAGAGCTTCAACTTTACTATCAAGATCTCCAAATTTTTGGTCAACCTATAATCAAAATTAACATATAATAAATAGTAACACTAAAACATATAAGAGTTTAAATTGCTTGATTACTTACATAAGACTTCATGAACTTCTTCAAATCATCAATTTCTGAACTGCCCAAGCTTGTATTTTCATTGAATGAATTTGGAGAAACACCAACACCAGCTACATTCTCAGATTCTTTTCGTTGTGGTTCTGAATTTCGGAATGAATGATCTGGTTGCTGATCTGGTTCCTTCTGTGCTTTTGAAAGTCTTGATAGATCATACTTATGTGGATGTGCAATCTTTATTCTCTTGCGTTTTGGTGGGGTTGTTCCTACATTAACACCTCTTGATGTTCTCTTTAACAGAATATCTGAAGGTTTTGTTGTGAAGTCTTCAAAATCAGAAACCTCCTCCGGATGCACATCATCATTATCTGAAATTGATGAAACTGATTGGTTTGGAGGTACATAATTGATATCTGGTAACCCAAGTGATGATATTTCCTCCGGAGTTGGCTGAATGTTAGAACATTCAATCTAAAAAAAATATTAATTAATGACAATAAACATATTAAAGTTGTATTCCGTAATAAAACTAATTAATTAAGAATGTTGTATTGAATTAATTACCTCTGAAAAAATTGTTTCCATAAAAAACTCAAACTTGGGCTTCAAACAACAACTTGCCAGTTGCAAATCCTCGGTATACCGTTTCCTTCTTTGACAGCAATAATCGGTGTTTATCGTAGAAGCACATTCATAAATCCATTTATTAAGTGCATATGGAAATTCATTCAATCGATACAACTTTTTGGAGGGTTTGTACTTTTTTCGAAAAGATTTTATTAACTTTTCAAAAGCAACTATACCCCAAGGAAACTGTTGGTAACTACCATCTTCCACCATATAGAAATTATCAATAGGAATTGGTGTATTATCAGGTTGGGAATACAAAAATGTATGGATAAAAGAAAGTATAGCCATCTGAAGGGCATCCTCAATATTTTTCCATTGACCTACCATAAACCGGTCTACCAATCTTTGTTTGTTAACATTATATTTAGTATCAGGAAAATATCTTTCAACTAACCTACTGATTTTTGAGTCCGGA
This sequence comes from Solanum pennellii, assembly GCF_001406875.1. NCBI lineage: Eukaryota > Viridiplantae > Streptophyta > Magnoliopsida > Solanales > Solanaceae > Solanum > Solanum pennellii. Next base: position 58,007,253 of record NC_028648.1, read on the forward strand.
TATGTAAAGTCCTTTACATTACCTTTACAATTCAAACCAGTAACAATTGCAAATTCACTGATACTAAATTTCAACACCCTTTGGCATGGCGAATATGAATCTCTTCATCTAAATTATCATGTTCAATCTCTAACAAGTATAAACACTTAGTAATTTGGCCTTGGTAATTGCATCTTGGGATATTTAGGTATGGTGCAAAAATTGTTTCTTTAAATAAATTCATACCTTTAAGCTTAATAGATGATACTAAGTGTTCAACAAAATTCGTGTTGTATATTGGACCAAACTTAAATGCATTAGTTGGAATATGTTTAATGACGTAATTCATATTCTGCAAGAAAACAAATAAAATTTTATCAAATTGTTATAAAAAGTTTATGAACTATTGACCGCATGTAATAATATTACTGTTTTAAATGATACTAAAAATTGCCTAATGCTGATACTAAATATAAATAAACAGGTTAACATGATACTTACAAATATTATTTGAAACTATGTATAAACGAAACATTAAATTTAAATATATTTCTTTGATTCATTAAATTTCATGTCCAACACATAAAAAGATACTCAAATTCACAATTTAAATTAGATACTTAAATTTTTATATACTTATCAATAATTCATATAAATATGATACTTAAATAATAGATGTATGATTGTATGATACACATATACTATTACTTGATACCTTAATATATACGAAATATAAGTAAAAATAAATCAAAAAATCATTCTATCATGAGCACCAAAAAAATGATACTTAATAAAAAATAATTGAACATACTAACAAAATATATACAAAAATCATGATAAGATTAAAACGATACTTAATATAATTCATCAGACTGATACTAATTTATCAGATTAACTAAAAAAAAAATAATTCCATCTACAATATAAACGACACTTAACAATCAGAATCAACAAACTAAAGAAACAACTTGAAAATAATGATGTATATGGGAAACAAATTTACATACCGTTGTAATGTTGGTCGAACAATAGGAGGTGCCGCCTTTCTACCCCTCTTTTTTGGGGTTTTCGGGTCTTTAGATGTAAATGCATGTTTGTTTTTTGAAGAATTTTTTTTGCTAGAGCTTGATTTTTTCATGACGATAGTTTGATGCAACTATAAAGAACCCAGATCTATATAGAATTTGATTATAAAAATCAACAATAAATTTTTTTGAACAATAATCACAGAAAATACAAAAAAAAATGGAAAAAAAATTGAAAAATATTAATGTGGATGATGATATACATGATTTAGGACTCAAATTTGGAAGAATATTGATAATAATGCTTAGAATAATTTAAATTTCAAATTTGATTTACAATTTTTAACTGAAATTAGGGGGGAAATTTGGGAGAAAAATTTGGAAAAGGCGAAAATTTTGGGGAAGGTGAAATTTTTGGGGGAAAAGAATCAGATATTGGAAGGATAAGTTGTGTTTTACTTTGGTAAGGTTAAATTAACTTTTTAGTATTCCAACGTATAAAATTTAATTAGTATCAACTAATAGGGAATTAATAAAATTAGATAAATTAAAGTAGTGTATTTTAGTAATTTTTCCTTATAAATTTGCATTGTTTTCCTTCTCTGAACTCTATTTTTAAGAAGCTCCGATTTCAGGTTCGTCAACTTTTATGGAGTTTTTTACGTTATTTGTATGTTTGTGCTTTCATAGTTTTTCTCTGCTTATAATTTATATATGCTTTGTAATATCTAAACAAATTAGCTATCTGTTTCATAGGTTTGAAACGTTGGGTCTAGGGTTTGTGATTTGTGAATTCTAAGGTAATCGCTCTTCAGTACCAAATTAGATCTGTTCCGTTTTATTAGGTTTATCTCATTCTAATAACTACTAATTTGATGGATTAAGGTTGTAAAAGAAAGTTGTATTGATAATCTAGTGGTAGATTTTAAACAATAATTAAGCCTTAAACCTAAGTAATTGATGCATGATTGGTGAATGCTGAATGATTTTTACTGTAAAGACATTGTTTTGTTAGAGGTGTACCATGCATGGGGTTGAGGAAGCTTTTTGTAGGAGGAGATTGTAACGGGCACATGAAGGTTTTGTTTTAGGTGATAGGAATGTGAGAGGAGTTACACTGTCGGGTGGTTTTGCTGGCCAATTCATGTTTTCTGAAGGAGGAGTACTATTTGGTAATCTTCTGTAGTGTGGATAGATTATCTGCTCATTTGGAAGGGTGATAGAGGTCGCTGGGAAGACTGCGAGTAAGAATCTCACCACTCAATATAGGTTCTTGGTGATGGATTTGAAGATCAAGAGGACGAAGAAGAAGGTCAGGAATGAATGATCAAGGATCAGATGGGGCAATTTGACCATGACCAATGCCCAGGAGATGGGGGAGAAACTGTTGGCAATGGGGGCAAAGGGGAGTTGTGAGGATGCGAAAGTCATGTGGTATAACTTCTGGTCTCTAACACTAGACATATCTTGGGAGAAAATATTAAGTTTTGGATATAGAGGATATGTAAAGCCGATGCCAAACTAGCTTCGAACTAAAGACATAGTTGTACTTGTTGCAAGAATGTGTACGAGAATTTGGTGTGTACACACATGAATAGTCAGGGCTGGATAAGTCACATTAGTAATAGGTTGAGTTAACTTGAGTAAGCCTCAAGGGGAAAAAGTGTTAGGGACTAAGAGCTCTCTCAAGAGAAGAAACCTTTTGTTGTAAATTGACAAATGTGGATATTAATGTTATTTTTTGTTGTCTATGTTGATATCCTGTTTTCTAGGTTTTATAGTTTAATTCTTGTTTCTCAATTTAGCTTTTGAATCTATGCAAGTAAAAGAGGGAAAAGTTATTGCAGATTCTTTTGGTCATGGGATATTCAAATGAGTACATTGTTGAACCTGTTTCCTTTTTTGATGTCCTTCACACCCCTCCCCCTCTCCGAACAAAAGATAAAGTAAGTTTTCAAATATGACGGACCCTCAGATTAAAATGAAATATCAGTCATTTCACTATGTGCTACGATGGTGTTCCTGAATTTGTTCTCATTGTTAGCTGTAGCCGATTATTTATTCTCTTGCTCTTTTTATTCTAGAATTGCACCAATGCATTAAAATAGAAGCCAGTCCAACAGAGCATCATCTCAACATGCCCAAAGGCACAAGTGTGAATTCCTTTTCCGTTAACCAGTCAAGAGCATCTCCTTATTCTTGCAGCTCAGATAATTCTGACCTAGACTCCAAGAAATCTCTACCATCAGTTGTGAATGAAAGAGAGTGGGAAGAAGCTAAGTGTCCAATATGTCTGGAGCATCCACACAATGCTGTCCTTTTACTTTGTTCTTCACGAGACAAGGGTTGTCAGCCTTATATGTGTGACACAAGTCATCGACATTCTAATTGCCTTGATCAATTTCGTAAATCATCTGCCGTAGGAGCTCAACAAGGCGAAGGTAATGTATCAGGAGCTGTGTTCCGTAGACAAAGTCGGGGACAAGCATTATCAGGAGCTTCAAGGTCTCATATGCAGAAGCAACGTGAGCTTACCTGTCCTCTTTGCCGGGGACATGTCGAAGGCTGGATTGTTGTAAAAGCTGCCCGTAATTTCATGAACTCCAAGACAAGGAGTTGTGCCCTGGAGGCATGCAATTTCTCTGGTAACTATGCTGAACTAAGAAATCATGCAAGGCAGGAACATCCCTTGGAAAGGCCATCTGAGGTTGACCCTATGCGGCAATCTAATTGGACAAGATTGGGGCTTCAAAGGGAGTTTGAAGATGACTTCCTGGCTTACCTGCCTCTTGAACTGCCTCTTGACACTGGTCTATTTGACGTTCTAGATAGTCACTACTCAGAGGCTGACGCGGGATTGGAAATTCCAGTGGATGTCGAACTTGAGTTCTGTCTCTCTTTCCTGAGTGAGTCTGCGCCTTCCCCATGGGATTGGTCTCCAAGCTATGGTGGTAGGAGGACCAATCGACCAGAGAGTGGTGCTAGACCACAAAACAGGAGATCTAGATTCTGATAACAATGAACTAAGGCCAACAAGTACAAGAAACACAAATCTGTTGCCAGGGCACTCAAATTGGTCATGCTTTTAGTGTATGGGTAGAGTTTAGGTCTTGACTTTATGTTATTCATGTTATCTCTTGCTCTTTTATTACTGACCGTTATAGTCTCGGTCCATGTCTTCCATTCTTTTCTTCTTAAAATCTGAATTCCAACTCTGTTACAAGTGCAATCTTTCTTCTACATGATAAAAGGTTCTGTTTTATCCGAAACTTATTAGATCGTAAAACGGGTTTTGCTTAGTATCTTCCTGCTTTTCCAGTCTGCAATTCTATTTGCAGACATGGAAACTATCCAAGTGACACTTCTGTTGCATGACAATTTTTCCTGCACTTCTGGGTTTAAATGTTCATTTGACTATTAGAATCATGGGTAAAATGTCAGTTTGATTGGAAATATATCACATGGAAGTGTAGAACCTAAAAATAATTATATGAATTTGATTCTTGAAACTACTCAAGTTGTTATAAAAATGAAATGGTGTTTATGTAAATTAGAATGAATGGAGTAGTATCCCATAGAGTAAAATTTTGCAAGTATCTACTAGTTTTATACTTTTAACTAATGATTTTGAACTTTTGACCTCGTTTGTTTCACTAGGTTCTGAAAATGGATGATTTTGAATTTTTGACCTAGCTTTTTTCACTAGATTTTGTTTCATGGGGTAAAGGGTCAAAACTTTTTGTGTGTACATCAAAAACACAGCCAACCTCCCTCTCATTCTTCTTGAAATGGTAACAGACTAAAGTAACAAAAGCCATCAGAATTCTAAATAAACATATTTTGAAAGTCAAAACTAATAATTGAAGAGAACAAATTGTCAAATTATTTGTGTCTACAAGTGAATGATAATAAGCAATAGCACACATCCAAAATTTTATTATACAGAAGATGTTAAGGCAAAACTGGAAGACTAAGTCTTAGCATTCACCATAAAACATACATTATTAACTACATATAAACTCTATGTACTCCTTCCTGTTACCGTACATTTGTCATCAGCTACTCTGAACTTCAAATCTTCCTGATGGAGTTCCATACATTTTTCTTGGCACTGTATAATGACGAAGCCTCTTTCTTTTTCTTCGTCTGCTATGTTGAAAACGAAATATTTGTAATGGAGTTTATCGTCGTGAACCTTCAAGACCAAGCCTTGCATTTAACCAATTACAAACCTCATCCATTTCCCTTGGCACTGTGTAATGACCAAGCCTGCAGAAGAAGTTGGTAATTCATGTTAATCTTTTATACATGGCGAGAACGACTACTTTTCTCCAAGAAAGGATAAAGGGGCTACCCATCATAGGCTTTGAATTGAAGATTCCTGAATCCAGCTGAGCTCAAAACATAGGAAGCCCTCTCTCCATATCGATAAGGAACAACTTCATCGCCTAACAAGTTCAGATAACTGTGTAAGATGGATATGCAGATTGTATATACTTCACATGAATCACAGTACTCAATCTGCACTATAAGCTGGTAATACATTATAGAATATTGTTGCATCCTTCAAGACAGCTAAGTACTAGCGTAAAATAGCATTTTAAGTAGGTCGTACATGGGACACTAATTCACATTCCTTAACTAACTAGCAGCTTTCTTTTTCTTGGTATCGTGGAATGGTAAAACGATCAAGGCAGACTCAGGACACTCTGTACATCAGATCAAATGTTTAGGTCTTTTAAGTACTCTAAAGGACACAAACGTCAACGTTTTATAACTATATTTGCAAGTGAAAGTACATACATTTTCCATGACATAGTAGAATAGGTAAAGATGCAGCACATCTTGCAGCCTCATGTGATCCTTCAATCTTGTTCCTCACATTCCTGCAGAATGTCAGTTGTTAACTCCTAAGTAAACTTAGAAGAGAGAATCAAAAGAGCTATGGTTTGAAAAATGATTTGCACACCTGGAACCTGGAAGCCAACCACTGAGGCCTATGACAGCCCTCAAGTTGACAGGGTAAGGGTTTCCATTTCCATATTTCCCGTGGGCAAAGCAAGTCGCTGAGTAGAGCGCAGTGGCTGCGCCCATGCTGAAGCCTCCGATACCAAGTTTAACTGTATAAGACATAGTAATCTTTTAATCAGACAAATAAAACAGTCTGACTGAACAATTTCAAATAAAAGGACTTAATTTCTTAGGTGTCGTCGATTTAGCATTCACATGATCAGTAGTCATCAACTTAGTGACCTGATTTTCATACAAATAGTCTCTGTAGTTTTAATAGTCTATAATTGTGCATGGTAAAGAAACTTACCATCAGCAGGTTCAGTTGACAATAAGTTTGCAATATGTGCAACGGACGCCTCTAAGCCTTCAAGATCATTAGTAGTGTCATCAGAAAGTTCTCCCGCGTCAAACCCTGGAATAAGATGAATGTTCTCAATAAATGGAAGTTATAAAGGTAACTAACTATGTCATAGTTGTCAGGTTCATTCTTACATGCAGTGCAAGGAAATCCACCAAGTATTGCCACGGGACGAGTTGGGGCAGTTGGGCATATCCATTTGATCTGCAAGATTATATAGACAACAATCATCGTCTAGGACGAGTACCATCTAACCACATAAATCAAAAATGTTATCTGAGTTACATCACTTACATTAGGAAGGGCTAGGCTTTCCAAGAGCTGAGAAGAACTGCAAAAAGAAACAAGCAAATTAGCCGATACAACAAAACCAACTTTTCTTCTCTTGTTTTGTCAGTGAACTCACACTTCTTTACAAACTTTATTCTAACAATTAGTACAGTAAACTCCACTAAGAAACAGAATATCTAGCTTGTAAGTGATGTGATTATATTTATAGTTGCTTTTACATTTCGAAAAGTGATAAAAGGAAGAAATAGCAAAGAAGTTGTTCTAGTTATTTGTATAATAGTCCATCATATAAATGTGACATTCTTTTTCAAAAAAAAACCATAAAATGTTTGTCTTAAAAGCAAAAAGGAACCTACCTAGAGCCATTATCACCAAGACCATGTAGCCAAACCATTGTAGCCTGGTGTTTTCCTTTAGGCCTCACCACATATGTCCTTCCAAACTCCATCGTCCTCCTCGCCGTCCTACTTCCTGTCATATTGTTAACCAAGTTAATTACTTTAACAAAGATATAAAAAGAGACTACAAATGTAACAAAAATGCTACTCTCATTGATGAATACCACAATGTCAAGTTGCTTTTTAGAATTTAAAGCCAAAAGTCCTTAAACTAAATTGTTTCTAATCGAAGCGACAAAGGTCTGAATCTCAGTGCATAGTGCATGATGACAGTATAGCCAAAAGGACCTTAAAACACTAATTATAACCCTTCTAGAGGATGACACAATGCAAAGTCCGTGCGCGAAGAACCTAAGTAAAAGAAAAGCTATTAAGTTGCAAACTAACCAGAGCCCATTGAAGGATTTATGTAACTCATGTCTATGAAATGCAACTTTCAATATAGTTTTGAAAGGCCACCTCTCTTTACAACAAAATAAACTAAGAAATGATGCTAAGTTGAAGAAAACACAATGTTTTAGTCTCTATTTATAGACAAAGTAGTAGGTCCAAAATGGAATAATAAAACATGTGAATATACAACAACAACAAAGTATGTGTATAACAGCTGCAAATTGTGCCTAAAAACTCATAAAAAGTAGAAAGAATCAATGAAAAAGAAGTGTAAAACAGAGGGAAAAAAGGGTGCAATCTTTTCAACCGCGTAAATAAGAGAATCAAATGAAAGAAAAACAAGAAAGAACACAATTCATCCGTTCATTTCCCTTAAGAAATTACAGCATGAAAGAAAGAATCTATGCCATAGAAGAGGAAAAAAAAAAGTTTCACAATTACAAGGAATAATACCAACTTGGTATAAAAAAAAGGAAAAAAAATATCTTTCTCTCAATCATTTGTTTATGTATTTTGATGATGATTTGATGGATACCCATTACCTTCTTAAATGTGTGGGTTATCACGATAGTTTAAGCGTTTAAACATGTAATTAACTTTTCGAGACAAGTTTTCAAGTAAATTTATTCCTTTTTCCTTTTTTTTCAACTTCTTAAATGTGTGACACAAGTCATCATCATGATAGTTTAATAGCCTAAGTGTGTAACTGATTTTTCGAGACAAGGTCAAGTGAATTTATCCCTTTTTCCTTTTATTTTTTAATTTCTTAAATGTGTGTAACAAATCATCATAATAGTTTAAGCGTTTAAGTTTGTAACTGACTTTTTGAGACAACTTCAACTGAATTCATGCATTTTCCCTTTTTCTTTTAAATGAAAAAAAGTGAAGTCTAATATATGATGATTGCAACATTGTTATGCATTCAAGAAATGCATAAATGATCAAGAATTTGAACAAAGTGAGGCATATAGGGCTTACCAACTAAGAATTGTTTAGGTGGAAGGGACAAAACATGTAAAAAAGTAAGTGAACTTTATACCATCTCTCTATTTGCCACCTATTTGGGTATTTTAGTCCCTCAAAAGTCACTTTCATGTGGTTACACAAAGTCTCAAATTAATCATAAGTTTTTTTTGTTTGTTTCAATTGATGGCTGACTCCACAACAGAAGAGCAATTCACCTATCTGTCACTCTGTCTATCATGCAGCAGATAATTTTATTTGAGTCCCATCTATACAATAGGTTTTGAAGTTGGGAAAAGGCTAAAAACTGTTACTTCACCACTCTTGATTGCTCTGTGTTCTAAAGATTCCCCTTTGCTGGGGTCAGTCATACCTACAATATGTTTTAGAATTTTTAGTTTGTTATTTTCAAAGGAGGTTTGTAATAATAAGTAATCGTTTATTAAATGTCTATCAAAAATAATTTTGGTTTCTGAATATTTGAATCTTTAACCCTTACCATAATTATACATTAACTTTACCTTTTATACTTCAAGTATTAAATAAGGGTCGGTAATCTCAAATATCCATTGTTACTCCCTTTTCATTTTATATACTTTTTTTTATCAAACAAGTAAAAAAATTAAGGTGAGTTTTAACATCTGTGACCATTACAAAGCAATAAATACGAAAAGAGAACAATACATGCAAATATTTATAAACAACACAAAATTTATCTTAAACAAGCTAGGAAAGTAGACCTATCAGCTGTGTACGATCCAGAGTATGTCAGTACGACTTGTGATTAACAGATGTCTTGCTCGTAGTTACGAAAATCCCCTCAAGTCATGCGGTATCTATGCCTCATTCTACGAGCCGTACTCAGTGACTATGACTGGCTCGTAGTGTGAGTCGTGGTTCCTGGACCTAGATAACTCACCATTTGAAGTGCACCTTACGACTCGTAAGTATGGCTCGTACTTTGAAAGTGCCACTCATATATTGGCTGATGCTATTCGTCAATTCGCTTATCTCACATTGGTCCTGATTGTTTCAATCCATTTGAAGATTTTTTGAAGCTTTACTGAACAAGTTTCTTTTGAACTTTTACATAGTTCAGGCACTTTGAGTGCTTCAAGAATTTTGGTAAAAATATTGTGGTCTAATAAGCCATACAAATAGGTTGTTACAATATTCGTTAGATGTATTTAGAATTTTTTATATACAGTTAAATTTATTAGATATCCTAAGGTAATTGCATCTACCACAAGATAATATGTCTTCTCATAATCAATGTCAGGCCTTTGAGGAAATTTTTTGTGCCTCAAATCATGTTTGATGTCTTACAACTTAAACCATTTTCATTGCAATTTTCGCATAAAGTCACATTTGTACCTCACCGACTTGACACATTGAGGCGATTGGACTATTGGACTATTGATACAAAAAAATTACGTTATTCAAGTGAAGTCAATTTTGTTTGAATTGCTTCCTTTCATTTTGATCAATCATTTTTCTATTTACATTCATCGAAAGAATTTAATTCTGAATCGTTATCTTGTTTGCATTATTTCAATAGCAGCATTATAGGAAAAAATTTGTCAACCATGATATGATTTTGATTCCACTATTTTCTTACGGAGACATAATTTATTGAGATTTCTTCATTGTCATTATTTTCAAGTATTTAGACCTCCCCGGTGGTATCATCACTTGTTATATCTTGGGAATCTTTTTGAATAATTGTCTCTGTATTATGATCATTTGTTTCTTTTTCCTTTTTAGGATTTTATCCTTGAAATCAATTGGTCTACCACACTTTAAGCGGGTACATCAACTCAAACTTGAACATTAACAGCTGGATGTGATTTAGTAAATGAATCAATATACCAAGTGAATATTTTTCCAAACATCATCTACATCTGTGTATACACTGATTGTACTTAGCCTGCTGAATATACATTTATTATATATATAAAATATACAGAATTTGTATTTACTGGCATGGTTAAAACTGTCAAGATCTCATTTCTCAAGGCATGGGCCCATAGAAGATGGATTCCTCGGCCCATTATACGCCTAATCTTTTCACCTGGGCCCAAGCATCATGGGACATGGAATAATACTGAATTATGCTATTTTCTTGAGTACTTCTTTTATTCAAAAACAAATAGTAGGAAGTACTCTGTTTCTTTTTAAAAAGTTAACATAATAAAAGACCTCGGATATATAGGTTAAAATCAGGTGTAATTTGTTCAAGATATACTGTATTCAAGTGGATTCGTATGAATCTAAGATATATAGGCAAATCTTTCTCGCCTCCCTCCGATCTGTCTCATCACTCTCCTATGAATCTCGTATCCTAGATACATGTGAATCATACTAGATACATACAAATACATGTATCTAATGTGATTCACATGTATTTGGGATACATGACTATCTCCCTCTCTTTATCGCTCTCCTCTCTTCCTAATTTAGTGTATTTGGTAGCAAAAATACATGTATCTAGGTGTATCTTCCTCAATATATTATAGAAAACTCTTAATTAGTGGTAAGATACATAATTTTTTGAAAGTATAGATAGAATCAACATCTATGGTATCAATATATGTCTAATAAGGTGGTTTTCCTATATTAAAACTAGTTTTTCCAAAACCATATTCTAACGTTAACATTTTCCCATCGAGAATCAATAGAAATTTATGCTTTTAAACAATGATTTTTCCACCAAATCAGTTTATTTGGGAAAACTCATGATAATAAATAGATTCTTACTAAAATATTGGGAAGCATCCTGATTTTTTTTCATATGATAACACTACTAATTTTTTTCTCACAGATTCAATCAAAATTTCTACATGAAAAATTTTAATGAAAAAAATAATGATTTTAGTAGTGTAATAAAAAAGAAAATAGTACTCCTAAAAAACAAAGCAAAATTAAATGTGTCACAAGAGAACTTAGAAATATAACTAATGATGACAATAATAATAGTAATAGTTAGTGACAATTGTTGTTATGTCTCTTTTAAGAGTAGCATTTGTACAAGAATCTCACTTGACTTTCACAAAATTATAAAGCAATTGATGATGTTGCATGTCATTAACAAATATCGTTACTCAGAAGCTTTATGTGAATATGGAAATCATAATGACTTCATCATAAATCATAATACTTGTGAAATTTGGTGATGTTACATATTTAGATATGGATTTATATGAGTTGTAAAGGCATACACCATCATCAAATTAGTGGACCTTACAGTAATGTTTGAATCAGTTTGTTAATATACTTAACTATTTTATCGAATATATGCTACTTCTGACACGTATTAAATAATAATTAACCTAGTTGACTTTAAAATTGGAATTTCCTTCTTTTTTTTAATAGAAGTGTGGAATATTGTTGGGTCATCTTTTCAAGTAAAAAAACTAGACCTTTAATTTTGTCTCCCTTTTGGAGGGGACTTAGAGTTATTATAGTGAAAAATCTTGAATGTCAACTCTATTACCCCACTAAGAAAGAAGAATCAATCAGTCATGACATAGTATATAATAAGTATATATTATATATCACATTGATTATTCTATCTAGTGATGAAATTTAGGTTCATATTTTGGGTGGGGATAATTTTAAACTTAATGCAAGATATTCTGTTGGCACTAGCTCCTTAGTTTTGACATGACTTTATAAATTATCAAGTTGTTTAACACTTGTGAATGATGCACTTGGGGGGAAAAAGTTGTTGATAAAGGAAAAAGGGAAATATTGGCCTCAAATAGCAAATGCCTTTTCTACATCTAAAATGATGCTAATCTCTTTTTTTCCTCTTTTTTCAATATATGTAGATTAAAGTGTTAAGAAAACAATATACAATACATATAAGTGTCATTTCATTCATATGTTGGGTGTGCCAATAAAAGTGTCACATGAAAAGATTAATAGCTACATACAAGTGGTAGGGATACTCTTGCTAATATAGTGTGAGATCTTTCCAAAGAAAATTATACGACATATTTGAATCAACGCGAATAATATCACATTATATTAAGAGTACCTATAAATTATCTATGAAAATGGTGAAATGACAATACCAGGATTTTTACTACCTTTATCATAACAAAGGGTAGCTTTAACATATACAAATCAAGAAGTTAGTTAAACCTTTGGTCTCATAATTACTGTGTGATCATATAGGTGACACATAGTAAATTTTAAAAAACGACTCGTAAATTATGAGAATGTGTCACGTAGATCAATGAAGAGACCCCATGAATCATGGTGATGGGCCACACAAAACTTAATCAAGGGAAACATATATTGTTAGGTGTTCGAATAAATCTCACATCAATAATTGATTAGATCAATAAGCTACATATATAATATAGAAATACCTTTAATGGGGGAAGACACTTCTAAAACCATACGGGCTTGATCCAAAACAAATACTATTACATTATATTAAAAATATTTTGAAAATTGACTTAATAAGATATTTTAACCGTTTAAATTTTTAAACGAGATCGATCACTCTCCGTTTTTCTCTTTACTTTTTGTATACACGGTTGCAATTCTTGCAGTGTGACCTTTATTCCCTATGCCATTTAGGACGGTGTTAACTAAAAGAGAGGTATCTCCCAAGTACAAACTCATAATAATTTTTTAACCCTATCTCTTGCTTATTTAAGTGATATAATTATATTAAGAGACAAAGAAAAGAATAAATTTTTAATTAGGTAGGATAATGCTATTCCAAGAACTAATTCCTCTTTCCCATTTTTTTTTTTTTTAAGTTATAAGAATAATACTTAATTGTGAGTATTGTAGACCAACATGAATCATGTGTCCCTCCGATCTAATTTTTGAGACGATTAAAGGGCCAAATATATACTTTACACTATTAAAGAACTAAACCTGGAGCTGACATTTAAATCGGAAATCGGAGAAAATTGGTTTGTCAGAATCATTTTCAATAGATTTTCCAACAAAAATTCAATATTTTTCATTGTATTTTAGTAAAAAAGTTCGTAAAATTTTAACTTTTTAAATAATGCAAAATCACCTGTTAAAACACGAATATGAGTGTTTCGAAGTGATGATATGTGTATTGGAGCACGTTAAAATAAATTTGATATTTTTATAGAAATTAAATTTGAGATGAAATTTATAATTTATTTAGTTGAAGGTATAAATTTATCCTCGATATTTCTTCTTTTCCCATGTCATTTGGTATGTATTATTTTATCCATCTACCAAGTGAGATAAATAGATGAATTATAATTTCAAAACTATGATTTCAAAATAACTTAATCCGCGAATCAAATTAACGTATTTGCCTTTAATTTTTTTAACTTTTTTTAGAAATTGTACTATTAATCAAAATGACATTTTCTCGATAAACAAATGATATAACTCGAATTTATTACCTCTTATCTATTGAGTTAGTCTTTTGATGATATTTTTCATCCTGGTTAATTAAAATTATTTCACCTGAATTAATCAAATTAATTAAATCAATAGTCATTGTTTATAAACCACCCTTGGTGCGATACTATAAATTCACTCATGCGCATATATTACATAAAAATATAATTAATCAGCTTTAAACATACTTATATTTAAATAATAGATTCCTATTATTACTTATTCGTTATTCTTCAGCAAAAAAAGTAAAAAGGGTTCTTTTATACATACTATTTAGGAAGTAATATGGTGTTTCTACTACTAGACTAGAAAAGACATCGATATCTTCCTCTTCATTTTTTTTGGTGCACAATTTATATATAGAAAGCATTTATTCTCTTCTTTCGTCTTATTTATTTGAATTTTTTACCGATCTCTTTTCACACTTACCATTAAAAGATGTGGTGCAGTGGATGAGGTTATTTCTATGGTAATTAGAGGTCTCAGATTTGAGCCCTAGATATAGAAAAATCCTTGGTAGAAAGTGATTTCCCCCTACGTAGCACGAACCTGAAATAGTCAGACTCCAATATAAATATCGAATACTGAATGAAAAATGAAAATAGAAAAGTCCCTTTTCACATCCCATTGTAATATACTTTGATATTCTTATTTCCTTTTGCCCCTTTTGAGTTTGGTAGATGTTCGTTATTCGTTCTTTGAGTCTCCGAGAAGCCAAAGTTAAGACACTTTGAGGTTCAAGAATTTATACTACTACCTAATTTTTAAATATTATTTTAAGTTTAAACGTACCTTATAGAATTACAGCTCATAAACATTTAGTAATTCAAATAGTATAATTTACATAAATTTCATAGTGTTAAAAATTATTAAGCTACTTACATTATTTTCTTACTCTTTTTTAAATTACAAAGTTCCTAAAAAATTATGAATTTTGAATACATCACTGAAATTCCAGATACATCACTGGACATTCAGATACATAAGTGAGGAATGTATGATGTATCAGAGAGGGATAGGAAATTCGGATATATCACTAAACTTTCGGATACATAGGTAAAGGATGTATCAAAGAGGAGAGGAATGTATTCGAGAGAGGATAAGGATGTATCAGCCAGAAGAGTGAGGTATCCAAGAGAGAATTTTTGAAAATTTTTAAATGATAAGAAATTTTAGAGATTATGATAAAATAAGATATGTAAAGTCTAAACCAAATTCATTTTTCATTTATCTCTTATTAATAGTACTAGATTGGTCATGGCCGTGCTGAGCACGAACTCAATATACTTGATTTTATATATATATATATATATATATATATTTCTTAGATTAAGATAATAGATAAACATACATGAAACCAAAATATTGATTTGTACTAAAGTTTAAATAGTAAATCCTACTACATATGGCCAATTTTACAGGTAACATTTACTTCGTAGACAACCGAATTAGGAAATTACCAAGTCCCATTTTGAACTATCAATTCACTTACGATGATGAATAATTATGGTGTTCATATCAGTTTACATGCATGTTAACTAATATTACGAAATATATGCCATCTTCACCTGTAGATACCGAGAAGCAATTCTAACTATCATCACATCTAAGACTAAAGCCTTAGTATAATTGAAGCGTTACATGCAATTCATGAGAAAACAGAAAACCTTATCAGTTATTCAGATATCTCAGGCATATCATCAAATATCCGAAAAGAATCAATGTGCATGATATTTTGTGATCAATCAAAATGTTCATATCTCATAATACAAATATTTTATAAAAAAAAAAAAGAAAATGCACAAGTATCCCCCTAGATTATTGCCAAAATTTTGAGACACACTTTAACTAAATAAGATCCTATTACTCCCCTAGACTTTTTTTTTTGTAATTTTGCGCACCGTTTATCTTACGTGGCACACTCCTTGACTTCACGCAATTGAGGCGCGTGGAGATATTTGGATGACACGTAAGCTAATAAGGTGCACAAAATTACAAAAAAAAAAAAGTTTAGAGGATAATAAAATCTTAGTTTAGTTAAGACGTGCCTCTGAAATTTCTGTCATAGTCTAACAGAAACACCTGTGTATTTTCAAAAAAAAAAACAAAAAACAGACTTACTCATAAATATAATGATCACTTGATGACCAATTTTTCGAATTTTGGTCTTCAAATATTTTAAGGTTTCCTAGCACTAACTAATTAAGATTTATTTTTGGATTTGGTAAAATCTACACATGAAATTTCAAGAAATCTTAGGCAAGAAAATTTATTTTTTCTTCTAATTATATTAACTTTTGTCTTCTACAATTATAGTAGCTTATTAAAAAATTTCCTATTATATTGAAATTTGCAAGATTTTGATATGTAGATTATTTCATTTCAAATTATTCTCACCTACTTACCTACTTTTCTCAATTAATTGATAAAGTCATTAACTATATTACTTATTAGAGTATTCATTTCTTTAATTTGAAATTTTTGATTTATTTTTTATTATTATGGTAAAGGAAGGCTATATTTTTTCTTAAGTATCTACATAAATTTATTTTGTTACTATAATTTAACATAATGAGGAGATTTGTTTTCTTTTATAGTATGACAAGAAATTAATTACAATATAGAAGATTTTTTTTGTATAAATAAGCAATACATTTTTTGGAGAACCTCATCAATTAACACCTCATTTTCACTTGATTAATGACAGAAAAAAAACTCTAGGGCGTCAAAAAATTTTGATGGCCAAAATGAAAAACGAAGATGATCTATACTCAACATTTCCAAAGCATTGAACAAGATTATACAAGAAAACAAGTGATAATTGGAAAACATGACATTAATGTGGGAATAATAATATTTTTCCCCATTGATAATCTTTCTCTTTTTTCTACCCTTCAATCGATGCTGTTGTTGATCATTTTTAGTCCATATGTGCGGGGAATGTAAAAGAAACTATGGACTAAAAAAGGATCAACAATAGTCTCAATCGTAGGATGAAAAAGAGAAAAGATTATCAATAGGGGGATGGGGGATATTATTATTCACACATATCAATGTTATATTTCCTTTGCTTTCTTGTATAAACTTGCATAGCGCTTTGAAAATGTTGAGTATAGATTAACTTCGTCTTGTGCTTTGGCCATTAAAATTTTTTGGCGTCCTAGAGTCTTTTTTTCTCTCATGACTCAAATGAAAATGAGATGTATATTGATGAGACTCAAAAAAGAAATGTATTGCTCATTCATATAAAAAATTATACTACATTGCAATTAACTTCTTGTCATACTATAAACCAAAAAAATCTCTTTATTATAAGTTAAAACTTTTTGAAGGATCCATTTAGAAATCTAATTAAAAATTTAATTTTATAAGTATTATTGTTAGCATATTC
>NC_028648.1:58025125-58108207 GCF_001406875.1 Solanum pennellii
TATATATATTTATATATATATATATATATACATATAAACACTTCTAATATTAATTATATCAATTAATTAATTTATAAATGCATACCCCCACCCCTCTATTTCATCTTCCTTGATGTTCACCATTTCAACTTTCGATACTTACTTTTCTTCTACACTATTCAACAATTAAATAACTAGAATGAAATTATTTACTATAATATTCACATTATATTTTTCGAATCCACCCCAAGCATTTACCCTCTTGGAGGATGATTTTTTTTTTGAAAGCCAAGTTTTTATCGTCAACTCAAATAAGAAGTGAAGATTACATAAGAAAGTTGATAAAAAAAAATATAAATTTTATGAGAAATATTTGAATAGATCTAGAAATCAAAATGGGTCACTCAAAATCAAGAAAGTTTACATTTACGAAATCGACATCAGTAATATAGAGCAAAATCAATGTCAATAAAATAACTTTAGTATTGAATTTTACGGATTAGTAAAGGACTAGTAAAATGAAAATAGATTATTTTTTTTTTTTGAAATGGGAGGAAAATGGAGGAGGAGGTGTTTCAATGAAGAAAAAGGTGCATGGGGGAAGACAACAAAATGAAAAAAAATTAAAGAAATCAAAAGGGAACCCATTAATTTTATGTACCTCTAAATAATTTTTTTTACATATTTTTTGAGAGTTAATATATCAAGAAAAAATATTTAATATATTAATTATATATTAACCAATAAAAAAGGTCATGTGTAGGACTTCAAAAAATTTAGTTTTTTATTATTTTTCACGCGCTTTAAGGAGAGTATACTCACTCTTCCTGCCATGTCATCCTTAAGAAAAGTTTAAATTACTTGAAAAATGTTAAAGAGATATTGAAACACCTGTATAGTTTAAGCATTAAAATAAGTTTTGCTGCCAAATTTTGAAATTCTTTTTAATGTATTTTTCCATTTAAGATTGATGAAATACTCACCATTTTACCATGGTCTAATTATCAAGAAATGAATAAGCAGTAATACTTTCGAATAAGCATATCAAATAGTGGTTTCAATTAAATATTAAAAAATTTAAAAAGTGAGAAAGTGATAACAACAAATATAATTCTTAAAAAGAAAAATAAACGATTTTTTGTAATATATTTACTCAATTATGAGTTGGGATAAATTTTGTAGAGAATGTGAAAAAATATTGTCAATAGTAAAAATTTAACTTGGTAGCCGTTATTTAAAAAAGAGGATTTAAACATCTATCTAGTGTGATTTTCATATGTTTGGAATACATATAAATTACGCTCACCTCCCTCCTAAATTTTGAGTGTCTCTCTTCCTCTTTTTTTTTTTTGTGTATCTGATAGTAAAAATAGATGTATCTAAGTATAAAATATGTAGTCAATTCTTAATTAGTGATAAAATACGTAATATTTTGAAAGTATAGATAATAATGTATATAGCAGTGAAGTATTTTGAGGGTATATTTTAAAAATTCACCTTTGGCTATTTATTTGACCAGTTTTTTAAATTTTGGTCTTCAAATATTTTAAAGTTCTACAACTCTAACTAAGATTTATTTTTGGGTTGGTAACTTCCGCTCATGAAGTTTCAAGAAATTTTAGCCAAGAAAATTTATTTTTTCTTTTAATTATATTAACTTTTATACAAAGTAGCTTATTAAAACATTTCATATTATATTGATTTTTTTTAAATTTTGATATGTAGATTATTTCATTTTCACCTTCTTTCCTCAATAAACTGATAAAGTCATTGACCATATTAGAGTATTAGTTTCTTTATTTTGAAAATTTTGATTTATTTTTTGTTATTATGGTAATAGCAAGACTACTTTCTCTAAGTATCTACATAAATTATTTTATTACTATAATTTTATCATAATGAATAAATTTGTTTTCATTTATAGTATGACAAGATATTTATTACAATATAGAAGATGCAACACATTTTTTGGAGAGCCTCATCAATTAGCATCTCATTTTCAGTTGAGTAATGACAGAAAAAGAGACTCTAGGACATCAAAAGATTTCGATGGGCAAAACAGACAACGAAGTTGATATATACTCAACATTTTCAAAGTGTTTGTGCAAAGTTTAAACAAGAAAGCTTAGAGTGAAGGTGCAAAATAATGTTTTTTTCTTGTAAGTTTTGTTACTACGCCTAAAGAAGAAACTCTTATTTTTAACATTTATTGTTGTAAAAAGGTATATGCACTTTATGTCAATGTGTTGCTTTGTGTAAATGTAGAGATGTGTGTTACTTTTCAAAATCACCTTAAAGAAGGAAAAGAAGGTAACAAAAGGCTTTGAGAATGAAATTTTCAATTAATCTTCATATTATAGTCCATTAAACTTTTAGAATGTATTTATTAACAATATAATTATGATTAGTTTGTTAGTTATGTTAGTTAGAGTGATTAGTTAGATGTCACATCAAGTTAGTTAGAATTTTGAGAGTTAGTTAGTCACACATTTTACATTTCATATTTTTTGTATTTGTTGATTATAGGACTACAATTCTCTTGTATATATATGTGAGAATCAATACAGGAAGATCATGATTCATCTTCTGCAATTCAACATATGCGATGCTTTCTTCTTCTTCTTCTTCTTCTTCTTCTTCTTCTTCTTAAATCGATTGTTATGGTTCCATTCTGTTTTGGTGTAAATCACCATTGTTGATTAGCTTAACATGGTATCAGAGCAAGGCTGTTCTTGCTGGTTTTGATTTGAATCTGCTGTTGGTTTCTTCTTGTTTAGTTGTTTTTCTTGTATCCAGTCGATCCTTCATCATGACAGAATCTGAAAGTGCTCCTTCAGCACAAGGAACTTCTGTTAATAGTGATGCACACAACACTCTTTACATACATCCTTCAGATAGCCCTGGTATGGTATTAGTTCCAACTCAATTCGATGGAACAGGATATAGATCCTGGAGAAGGGGAGTTATGCGAGCTTTGTCAGTGAAGAACAAGCTTGGATTCATTGATGGCAGTTGTGTTAAACCAGCTGCGAACTCAAACCAGTTGCATCAATGGCAGAGATGCGATGACATGGTGACTTCCTGGATTTTAAACTCTCTCACTAAGGAAATTGCAGATAGTGTAGAGTATGTTAGTGATTCAGTGGAACTTTGGAAGGAACTTGAAGATAGATATGACCAAACAAATGGAGCAAAGCTATATCAAATTCAAAAGGAGATTAATGATCTCACACAGGGAAATTTGGATATAACAGTCTACTACACCAGTATGAAAAAGCTTTGGGAAGAATTGAGCACTTTGAATGTAAAGAATCAGTGCTCTTGTGCTTGTAATTGTGGAGCCAAGGATGGATTATACAAAGCAGAACAAGATAGACGTTTGATACAATTCTTAATGGGGATGAATGAGGTGTATACTGTGATAAGAGGCAACATTCTTATGATGAATCCTCTTCCAACAATGGCACAAGCCTTTTCCTTAATGATTCAAGAGGAGAAGCAAAGGGAGTTCAAACCTGCTAATCAAACTCCTATGGAATCGATTTCCTTGAATGTGAACTCTTCTAATAACAATGGAAAGGGATCAACAGGAAGAAACTAAAAACATCATTCTCTAATGAAAACTACTCTGGCAATACTTCAAGTAACAACAATTATGGAGGATCCAACTACTTTCCAGCTAACAGTAGCAATAGAAGTGCTATGGTTTGTAGTTATTGCAAAAAGACAGGACATATCAGGGAGAAATGTTATAAGTTGATTGGATATCCTAGTCAGACTAATAGGAACAATGGATCTCATGCAAGGCAGAACAATAATCATGAATATAGAGGAAGGAGAGTTGTAGCTAATGTTCATGGATCCTCTGATAATGTGGTATCTGCACAGGGAGAAGATTGCATGCAGAATAATCAGAATCAAATGGTTACATTCACTAAATTACAATCTGTCCTATGGCAAGACAAGAAAGATTGCCTTTTAGCCAAAGTGTCACACACTCTAATTCCATTTTTGAGCTTATTCATGTTGATATATGGGGTCCTTACCATGCACCTACCCATGACAATTACAAATATTTCATCACCATAGTAGATGATTTTAGTAGATCAACTTGGACTCATCTGTTAAGCACCAAGAGCAATGCCTTACAAGTTCTCAAAAACTTTGTAAATATGATTGAAAATCAATTCCAAACCACAGTCAAAATTATTAGATCAGATAATGGACTTGAGTTTAATAACAATGAAACAAAATTCTTCTTTCAATCCAAAGGTATACTCCATCAAAAGAGCTGTCCATATACACCTCAACAAAACAGCATAGTGGAAAGAAAACATAAATATTTGTTAGAGACAGCAAGAGCTCTTCTATTTCAATCAAAACTTCCCATAAAATACTGGGGGGAATGTATACTTACAGCAACACATCTTATAAACAGAATTCCTTCAGTCTATTTGAAAAACAAATGTCCTTATGAAGTCCTATACAAAACAAAACAAGATTACAGCCAACTTAGATCCTTTGGTTGTTTGTGCTACCCAACATTACCCAAAGTTCAGAGGGACAAAACTACAACCTAGAACCACTCCACATGTGTTTGTAGGTTACCCCTTTGGAACAAAAGGATACAAAGTGATGAGTCTTGCCACAAAAAGGATACATGTGTCTAGGGATGTAGTGTTTCATGAACATTTGTTCCCTTTTACATTAACTTCAGATAAATGTGTTTTTCCTTCTATTCCTAGTACAAATTCTACAAATAGCAGAACTGTTCCTTCAGATGTTTTTGATGATTGTATTGATTCAATATTTGATAGCACTTTGGTAAATCAAAATACAGATGTGCTCCCTACTTCTTCAACCTTATCACCTAATCCTCCATCTCATAACAGAAATCAATCACCTTCTCCCCCTTACATTACTGCACAGAAGATCACAAAGAGAAAGCAAGATTCCATCACATTTGAAAGATTATATCTACTCAATTCCTATCCTAAAAACTCATATTCCTACCACACAGTCTATTCCCATTGATAAGAGCTTCGCTTTGAATGCCATGTTCACTAAACATCATCACATTACTCCCAATGATATTGCATCTAATAGTCAAGCAATGATTGAAAATATTTGCCATGATAGTGAGCCTTTATCTTATGAGGAAGCAGCCTTAAGTCCTGCATGGCAAAATGCCATGGTGCAAGAGTTTGATGCACTTTATGCAAACAATACTTGGAATCTTGTAAAATTACCTGCAGGCAAACAGGCAATTGGATGTAGATGGGTGTATAAAATGAAGCACAAATCTGATGGTAGCATTGAAAGATTTAAAGCCAGGCTAGTAGTTAAAGGCTACACTCAACAGGCTGGTGTGGATTATACAGAGACCTATTCTCCAGTGGTTAAAATGACCACTGTGAGAACCTTAATTGCATGTGTTGTTAAAAAGGGTTGGGAGATGTCTCAGCTTGATGTGAACAATGTCTTTCTTCATGGTGATCTCCATGAAGAAGTATACATGAAACTACCACAAGGGCTTGCTGTGGATGACTTGAGCTTAGTGTGCAAGCTAAACAAGTCTCTTTATGGTTTAAAACAGGCTAGTCGACAATGGTATGCCAAGTTGACTGAAGCTCTATCACTCAGAGGATATGTACATTCCCATCATGATTACTCACTTTTCCATAGAAAGGTTGGTGCCTTAGTTGTCTTTGTTGCAGTCTATGTTGATGACATTATTCTCACAGGAACAGACACTGCTGAGATTACACAGTTAAAGGCCTACTTGGATGATACTTTTAAGATTAAAGATCTTGGTCGATTGCATTACTTTCTAGGGATGGAGATACTTGACATACCAGGAGGGGTACTTGTCTCCCAAAGAAAGTTTGTATTGGATTTACTAAAAGAATATGATTGTTATAGTCAGAGTTCACTTACATCTCCTCTTGATCCAAATATCAAACTAAGGGCCAAAGAAGGAACTCCATTACCTGATCCTACATACTACAGAAAACTAGTAGGAAAATTGAATTTTCTTACTAACACTAGACTGGATATAGCATTCAGTGTTCAACACTTGAGCCAATTCATGCAAGATCCTAGAACTTCACATTTACAGGCAGCATTTCATCTTCTTAGGTACTTGAAACAAGATCCAACTCTAGGCCTTCATCTATCCAAAGATTCTGATTGCTCAATCAAAGCATATTGTGATTCAGACTGGGCATCTTGTCCAGACTCAAGAAGATCAGTTAGTGGATACTTGGTTTTACTTGGGAACAGTCCAATCAGCTGGAAATCAAAGAAACAAGAAACCATCTCATTATCCTCTGCAGAAGCAGAATATAGATCCATCAGGAAGGTAGTAGGTGAGCTGGTTTGGCTTCACAGGTTGACGAAAGAGTTAACTATATCTGATTCTTCACCTATTCCTGTCTTTTGTGATAGTCAGTCTGCCATCCACATAGCTCACAATCCTGTTTTCCATGAGAGAACCAAGCATATTGAAGTCGATTGTCACTTTGTACGCAGCAAACTTCAGGAGGGCTCATTTCACTACATCACATTTCTACCACTGAGCAGCTAGCAGATATACTCACAAAGGCCCTCACTGGAGTTAAACATTCAGCATTACTCAACAAGTTGGCTGTAAGATCATCACTGCCAACTTGAGGAGGGGTATTAACAATATAATTATGATTAGTTTGTTAGTTATGTTAGTTAGAGTGATTAGTTAGATGTCACATCAAGTTAGTTAGAATTTTGAAAGTTAGTTAGTCACACATTTTACATTTCATATTTTTTGTATTTGTTGATTATAGGACTACAATTCTCTTGTATATATATATGTGAGAATCAATACAGGAAGATCATGATTCATCTTCTACAATTCAACATATGCGATGCCTTCTTCTTCTTCTTCTTCTTCTTCTTCTTCTTAAATCGATTGTTATGGTTCCATTCTGTTTTGGTGTAAATCACCATTGTTGATTAGCTTAACAGTATTGACCTGTGATAAACTTGTAGCAGTATATCATTAACAACAAATACAATTTTTTCTCATACCATGCCCATCATATTCATAGGGAATCAGATACGTAGCAAATTTACTCTTGTTGAAAAGCAAAGTTATTTATTGTTGATTATCATGTAATTGTCCTTTTTTTTTTTTTGATGTAGATCCCTTTTTTCATTTATTGTTGTAAGAATATATGTTTGAACATCAAATGATCATCATATTTCCATTTCATTTTACAATTTGTTATCTACATTCTATGTATACTACAATTGTGGCACTGAACCGTTAAAAATATTGATCTCATTTGCTTTTCTTTTTAAGTGGCTATACTCATCCATCCTTCTTAAATGTTACTCTTTCCAATTCCATCTCATTATCTCATTATAGGATAGTATGGATGATTTATTTGAGCTTAAGCTCCTCTTTCTCTATATCATGGTTCTTCTATGTGCTTTTATGTTTGGGTGGTTCCTTTTTTAAAAAAAAAAAATAACTGCACTTATGATTTCATTTTTTTTTCACAATATTGAGTAGAGAGGTTCAAACGAATATATGAATGAGGGGCCAAATTGGGTTTTTTCTTTTTTTCGATAACTCTCTTTTAAGTATTGAACAATTCACTTATTTTAAGAAAAAAATTTCAACAATTCACTCATTTTGAAATAGAAAGACACTCTTAAATCGCTGATTTGGCGATCACATGTGTGCACTTTAGAAAACTACTTGTACCTAAAAAAATATGAAAATTATTCACAAATACTTTGTTCCTTTTTCAGAAAATTGTACATGTACAAACATAACATTTTGTGCAGAATGATTTCTAGAGTGGATTCATTTTTCATCAAAACGCTTCACCATAAGGCACAAATCCAAGGAATTTCAAAGTGTACAACCAAAAAAAAAAAAAAAGTTGTAGCCGTTGATTATTGAACTATGCATTTGGAAGAAACTGGGTCTATATTTCAAGTAGACCACGACATGTCTATTGTATAAAATATATAAGCAAAAATATTCAACTTCAGTGCTACCACAGCAAGCATAAGAACAATAATCCAGTAAAGGCAAAGAAAGAACACAGCTTTGAATCATCAGTTTATAAAAACGAGTAATCTCTCATTGTCTCAACCAAATTTATTCCGACAAAAAATTGCAAGACGGACTATCAATGATGACCCTCATCATCACTGCCATGTCCATCAGGAGGTCCTCCAGGTCCAACCACTTCCAACTGCAATACAAGAAACCATTTAGTATGAAAATTAAGTATCAAATTTTGCTAGGATCAACACATAACTGAAATTCCAGTCTATCTTCTTCTTCTTCTTTTTGATTAGGTAGAGATTTTATTAATTGTGGTACCAAGATGATACAGGAGAAGAAACAAAAAGCAGCACAATTCTGACCTGAGTACTGACTGCAGTAACATACTATAAGCTATAACAATTCTTACCTGATTTTTTTTTTTTTTGTGTGTGTGTGTGTGTTTTACTAGCCCAGCCAAATCAGGGTATCCACCTTATTCCAGATACTTTGATCATTCCCTTATCGCCCCCAGTGGAAGCCCCAAAGAAACAGTGAGGAACTTTTCCGCCTTACATCCCAGGATGTCCGCTAGTTCCTTGACAACATGAAAAAAACAAAAGCCCCTCTCAATCTATCCAAGGGATGGAAGGGCAGAGGTCATCTGCATTAATGCTGAAAATACTGCGCTTTGCCAGATTAACTTTCAACCATAACTGCCTCAAAATTTTCAGAATCTCTCTAAGATAAAGTATTTATCCTTATCTGCTTCAAACAAAAGAAGAGTATCATCTATCAGCATATAGAATGTACGATAAGGTAACCCTATCAACACAATTTCTTTGAAAACTCGTCTTATATCCAGCCCAACTTTTCAGCTTGCTTCTCCATCATACTAAAAGCTTCAATCACCAGAGTAAACAGATAGGAGGAAAGTGGACCCCCTTGCCTCAAGCCTCTTTGAGAGTTAAAAAACCATGTGGACTCCCGTTTATCAATATATAGAATTTTACACTAGATTTGCAGTAACAAATCCATTAAATCCATTTATCGCCTATTTGTTTCCGAATATTTAATAAATATGACCAGTTAATATGGTCGTAAGCCTTTTCAAGATCAAGCTTGCAAGCAACTCCTCTCTTCTTTATTTCATTAGTTTCTCAATGCTTAAATTGGCGACCTAAGTTGCATCATGCATTCTGATGTTCTGACACTAACTTATCAATTACCAGTTTGAGCCTTTCAGCCAATAGTTTAGCAATGATTTTATACACTCCCAGGCCAAGTAAGTTGATAGGCCTGAAATCTTTCACCTCAACCGCCCCTCCTTCCTTTTAGGTATCAAAGCAATAAAACTAGCATTTAAACTATTAACAAAATAATCCTTCTGATAGAAAATTTCCAGTCCTTTAAACATCATCTTTTTTTGTGCTCCAGCATCTTAGGAAGAAGTGTAGATACACCCATCGGGACATGGAGCCTTATCTCCTCTAAAAGATCTGATAACAACTTCCAGTTCTTCCATAGTAAAAGATCTTTGCAGCCACTCTCTGTCTTCATCAGGAAGCCTTTTCAGTTCTTCATCCTTCCAGTTTAATCTCCTTTCTTCATTCTCCCTAAATACTTTAATAGAAGTCTTGAATGTGTTCATTAATAATTTTCTCATCATCTACCAGCTCCCCATCTTTCATCATTTTGTCAATACAACTGAACCTCTTGTGTGCATTTGCCTTCTATCAGAATTAAGCAAGTACCACATTTGGACAATTGAGAACTACAATTAGTAATTTGCAGCAACAACAAATTCATACCTAAAAAACTCCCTAACATCCTCAAAATTAACCTAGATTTAGAAAAGCAGGGAGTACAGATTCATGTCTAGCAAATTCCTCAACAGCCTACAAACTCACCTAGATTTAATCAATAACAAACCACAGGACTCTATGAATTAATTGATATTCTGTACTTACCACAAAATACTGTGAGCATACTGGGCATTCATGTGGCTTGCCCTTCTCGAGCCAGAACCAAACAACATCATGCTCATCTTCTGTTGAATTAGAATAGAAAATGAAAGAGGACATGACTATAAACCAACTAAAGATTGAAGTCAACTGATTAAAGGAATTAATGTATGATGGAGAGACTTGTCAAATAAATAATGGAAACTTACCTCCTTCATCTCCAGGGCATCCTACAATTCTTCTATCATAGTAGGATTTGACAACAGCAGGCGCTTCCTACAATATAAAATTACAAAATTTGATCATTTATTTATTTTTGACAAGGTAACACTCAAAGTGTTGATCATATGCATAATTCCATATGCATCAAACTTGAAACGTAACTGAAAACAAACACAAGTGATCTCCACATAACATCAATTACCATGTGGTTAGTGCTGACATATAATCTTTAATCACTCATCAGCCACACAAATTATACTTATTTGAAGAATCGAAATTAGCAATGTTTTAATTAAGAAGCCATCAGCGTTAGCAGAAAAACAATAATAAAACTTGCATGCCCCAATGGTCAAAAAGAAATAAAGATTCAACAGAAGATTATTTTCACATGGAAAAATAATGGAAACTTGAGACCTATAATTTGCAATAGTAGTGATGTAAACCACTGAAAGTAGTTAAAACACAGAAATATTTGCTTTGCAAATTTTGTCAATATTCACCACACACCCCTGTAACTTAGTTTTCACTGGTGAAGGATTCATTAATCCCACAAGCAGGGTTTAGGGAGGGTGGGGTGAATAGAGAGGTTGTTTCCGTGTTGGTGAAGGATTACAAGATAAAATATTAAAGAGAAAATAAGACAGTCAATACTACTAATCAACTGCACTAATGAAAGTTTACTAAAGCAATCATATATTATCAAATTGTACAAGCTAATTATGGAAGCTGAGAAGACCTCTGTTTAACTACATCTCCAAGAGCATATGCAAAAGACAAGGCATGACCTGAACTACATCACTACTTGAAAGAGAAATGGCCTCCATTACATATGATAAGACCACCATTAGTTCAGTGATAATCAAACAAGAAATAGGGAGACCATTAAGCGACTGACTGTGCTCCGTAGAATGGGCTAAAGTAGAAGTAAACGCCAACTTAGAATTTCCAATTCATCAGCATCAACGAAATGCATCAACAATATATCTTATGGTGTTCTAGTAGTACTTAAAATAGGATGGATCGTTACTTGGTTTGGCTGTACTTATTCGGGGGCAGTATCTAGTGTGATTGATGGAAGTTATGTAGTTATGCTTTGTACTTGCTTCTGTACCAGCTTGGTACCAGATTAATAAGACTATAAAAATAATAATAATATGTTGGAAACCATATTTACGCAGTACATTTCAAATAAACAGGCAGAAGTAGAACCTCGTAGATATTTGCTCCTATCATATTCACAATGGATTATCGGAAAGCCAACCAAAAGTTGGAGAAGTATGGTAAGAAAGTGAGGGGTTTTTCACTTCACACACTAGTCACACGGGAATTAAAATGCATGGTTGTTTGGTGAAAAATAATGAAGGGGTTGTTATAAAATGAATGGTGATGTAAAGACTTTCATGTGATGAGTAATAATATAGAGAATGTTATGTAGGGATTTGCCTAATTTAGGGGCATTTTTATACTTCAATTTTTTTCTCTCTTAATTGCTAATACACATTCTTTTCTTTGTTCCAGAAAATGGTAATGTTGTATTCTTCCTTAATGCTGGGGACCTTCAAAAGTAGTAACAGAGAAAGTAATACTAATAGAGATCCTAAGAATTCTAAAAGTTGTTTTGTTTCCTCTCAACCTATTTCTTTACACCAAAAATAGGGAGAAACAATGCAGTTCCAGTTAACCTTATTAATGGAATTGAATTTATCGTCAAATTCCTACTTTTCCTCTCTCGATATCGTCCAGCATATGCAATGTGGGATTAGTCTCCACCGTGCCTTCTGTCTCTTATTGCCCCCTTTTCTAATCCAGCAACTCAACAGGTCTGTGTGTGCTCAGGCATAGTAAACTTTGTTTGTGAGGTTGAGAAATATGGCCCAAACCTGTTAAATGTGTTGTGAAACCGTAACGCAAAAATAAGTGATTATTGGTCTCTTTTATCTTCCCATATAACGAACACCAAGATACTAGAGTCATCCCTTTCTTCTTCAGGACTTCATGTGTGAGCAGGCTCTTCTAGCAACCAGCCATGTAAAACATTTTAACTTGGTTGGTGCTAAGTTTCTCCACACCTTCCTCCACAAACTTTTCTGACTCTTATCTTCTTCAGGACTTCATGGGTCAGGCAGGCCCTTCTAGCAACCAATCATGTAAAAAAATTTATCTTGGTTGGTGCTGAGTTTCTCCACAACCAAAATCTTTGTTGTTTCTTCTATTTTGATTGTTTTCTATTTTATAGGCCCTATTGATAGTGAAAGTGTCATCTTCATTGTGTAAACTGTAAGTCTGTAACCATCGCTGAATCAGGAACAGTTGGTGCCGGGGAATTCCCTTATTTCTACTAGCAATTTGGCTGCTCTCTCCACATCTCAATTGTTCAGTAGAATCTGCTGAAGGAAAGATTCTGCCCTGTATTATCCAGCAGTTCTTGATCTTTGTCTCTAGGTTATTGCATAGCATGAACAGATCGTCCTTCAAAGGTATCTATTTATCCCGGCAACTCCCCAGAATTTTGCTCACCTACCATCTCCCACCTGTATGTACAAATTAGCCTCTAATTTGGGCCACATGTTTCTAATATTCTTCTAGACCTCAACTCCACAAGTACCAATACTAACATTACTCCGGGTCAACTTCACGCACCTCGACTAACTTTGTGGGATACATGTCACCTCCCAACAACATCATTTACTAAATAATTTTTTTTCTACGACAAGGGAAACCCGCAGCCGCTACCCTTTGGGTGCGCACAGGGTAAAACCCCCGCTCCTATGCAATAGCTCACAAACCAAATAGGAGAGGTAACCTGCACTAGTCAAGCCTGGTGGGACGAGCTCGACCCAGAAGGCAAACCCCTTGTTTTTGCTGGCAAGGGGTTTCGAACTTGAGACCTCCAACATGGAAGTCCTAAGCTCAAACCAATGGGCCATCCCAAAGGGTATGTACTAGATAACTTTATCCACCAATTCTAGAACAAATGGGAAGAAATTACCTAGTGTATTTTGTCTCTGAGGAGATTTGAAACTGAGACATCATGCTTCTCAACACACTTGATTGACCACTAAGCCACACCTTTAGGGTATCTCATTATTATTTAATCAGTATATCATAATCTTCACAGTACAATCCCCATATAACTAAATCGCGTTCCAAATTACCCCTTAGGGTTTTAGTATAGAAATAAAAACTGCAAGTTTAGCTCAATAAAAGAATAAAATTGAGGTAAGATTAGACAATATTATGGTGTCGAAATACATATCTAGATATATATGTTCAATATTCCATGAGAATGCTTTATATATAAAACTAAAGTAGGATTGATAAAAATGACAGTGTTATGAGAGTAATATGTGCTAGGTAGATACCTACCAAAATGAAAGGCAAGTTCATTAAAATGATGATGGAACTAGAAATGTTGTAAAAGAGAGCTGACCATATCCACAAGAAAATTGTCAATGAATTCTTTTTATAATTATAAGTATCTTATTAATGAAAACTCAATACCAAGCTACTACTGCGACAAAGTAAGACTTGAGGATGTTAAAATGGATGTATAGTCACTAAGATAAAGATTAGTTTAGAAATGATTACATTCCAAAGCAACTATATCTAACACACGTAGAGGATAAAGCAAGAAAAGGTTGGTATGACTTCCAAATGCACGGACCTCTAGTTGCCACACTATGATTTTGATACATTAAAGGAGAAAAGTGGTAGCATAAAATCTCATAGGGGAAGTTATTAGAAATGGCCTGCGGTCTCTCAAATAGAATAGCACATGACCGAACACAATCGGCAGAACATAGTGGAAGCAAAAGATTTGCATGTGATACCAACTACTCTCTCTGTTCCAATTTATGTGGCACCGTTTGACTTGAAATGAAGTTAAAGAAATAAAGGAAAGACTCTACTTATGTAACTAATTTGCATCTTCTTGATGCCTTCAATGGAACATTTACTTCATCAAAAAAAAGAAAAAGGAAAGACTTTTGAAATATGTTGTCTAAAATAAATCTTCAATATTTGTGTAGCTATAAATCATTCATTAAGGGTAAAAATGGAAAAAATTAGTTTTTATTCCTTTTGGGGCGGACTAAAAGTGAAAGTATGAGATTAATAAGGATTACTTGGTCGTGTTAATGCACTTACGTTATCTTTGACATTAAGAGCCTTTTCAATTGTAAGTGCAAAGATAAGTTTCAGATTTAGAAATTTTTAGGTTCAGATAACCCCTAAATTTTGATCATTTCTAAGTTTGAGTATTGGAATTAACTTAACCAAGCAGAGGGAAAGAAACATAAAACACTCATAAAGCTAACCCAACTCGCTTGGAGTTCAGGCAAAGCTGTCGTATATTGATTCTGGAAACCAGCAGAGTTAATGTGTATCCAAAACATGCTTTCACAAGATGTTGGAGACTTGGAGCACGAAGAGGTTAGGTTAGGAATCGAAAATGAGGGAACTTTGCAATTCCAGCTAATCCTATTTAATATTGAAAAAATGAGGGGACTTCGCAATTCCAGCTAATCCTTATTAATCTCTTTAGAATTAGACTGGGAAAGTGAGATAAGCTCATACTTCTCTTTCACGCATGCCCCAACCAACATGAACAAAAGTACAAATATTCAAAATCAACCATCCATCATACCCCTTTCTCTTCTCCTCAATCCTCCCTTTTCCTGAAGGAAGCACATAACTATGACTAGTAAAGAAGCGTGAAATAGCAAGGCGGATCCAGGTCCTATTTCGGGTAATGAAATATTTGTTGTTTACAGCTTTAAAATTTGGAACAATGGAACAGCCTCTTAAGAAAAACATAACCCTGGTTTAGATTGATCCAAGTCGTGCCTTTAGCTTAATAGAACTCAATAATCATTCTGGTGTAATAATTGAAAACCAAAACATATTTCTCAGACTTGGATTGCAAACTAAAACATATTCACAGCTCAGATGTTACTTTACGAGAACAAATATTACACTGCTCATTTTTATCTGACTTGCTTTCATCTTCAATTGAATTTTCTCAGAAGAACCTAACACTCAAAAGAACACCTAAAACAACAACTACTTCCAAACATTTCCAACTGAGTGCCCATTACTCATTATCCGTGTCAATAAGAGAATGACCAATTACATGATATAGTAATCGTTATGCATCAGATGAGAATAACTAATCTGGATAAAACATATAACAATTTTAGTGATCAACAATAATGGTGACTAAAGCAAAAGGGGCAATAACTTATGCATATTAGCACCAAAAGTTACTAGGACATCCACAGTTCCACACTAACCTTTGTACCAAAAGGACCTTCAGGAAAGTTAATGTCAAGAATATCCCTTCCCTAAAGAGAAACACAACAAATGTAATTTTCAGTCACTATCAATAACATTTGAATTAGTACACGTAATATCTCAACGCTAAATTAGTAAAACATGGTGATAACTCACTTGGAGCTCAGCTTCAAGCTCCTCACGCTCATGACCAGTTGCAATCGGCATTACATCCTCCACTTTCTTAACAACATTCTCTACTCCACACAACAAAAAAAAATGCATACTCATCAACTAGAAAAAAATATCAAATAACGCAAGTACAATAAATCAATCAAGTCACTCTATTCAAACTCGTAAGATCTGATTAAATTAGGGTTGAGTAGAGAGAGAAATGCGAAAGGATACCTGATACGGTACTGAAGTGGCGAGGGAAGAAAGTGACCGACGAACGGAAGGCTGCCGGAGATGGAGAAGAAGATACGGAGGTGGTGGTGGTGGTGGCGGCGGCGAATGAATTGGTTTTGGGAGTGGATCGAAGTAGGTGTAGGGTTCGGAGGTGCGAAGAGAGTTTTCTCGACATAGTGTGTGTTCAGTTGGATCTCAGGTCAGCCCCTGTGTAGATGGAGACTTGTTCTTATCAACGCTCTGTAGGTTCTCTTTTTTGTGGAAATGAAATGGCAAATAAGGGTGCAACTGGCCGGCGGCTTCGGCCAAGGTTGACTCGCTCGTATCGAATTTCTCTCACGGGCCAAGCGTGTACTTGCACTAATTTTTTAATTTTTATAGATATAAAATTCAAACATAAAACAATATCGAACACTATTCATGAAATTTTTAATTTTTTAAAATAAAATTTTTATATTTATAAATTATGTAAAATATATTATACAACATAACTGATAATTTGAAATATATAAAATATTTATCATTGAAGAAATTTCAAAAGTTGGGTGTGTTATGTTACTTGAGCTCTATACTTTGAGGTCCATTGGGCTATTATAGCCTATAGCTCACTGACGTAAACTATAAAATCAAGAAAGAAAATTTAAATTGAGTAATTCTGAAATCTTAGCGACGAACATCTACTTCAAGCTTGCAAATATAAAGATCAAGAATCAAAAGTTTAATTATAAATCTACTTTTGCAACATCTTTAATTTCATCAATGTTAATCATTATAAACAGAAAACATCTAATTCTTTTCGAATATGAATAACTTATGATGTATGTTTAATATTAGGATCGTCATAAATGATAAATTTATACGAAACATGTCGTATTTCACAACATCTTCCAACAAAAAAGAAGGAAGACAAAGAAAAGGACTCATTTCCTAAAAACTATCAAAACATAATCAAGGGAAGAAGAGATCTAAAATGTATCATGTATTGTGAGTAGGACATCGTCAAGAACAACAGGGATACATCACATTCTTCTTTTTAGGTTGTCACTATTAAAGAAGAGCTAAATATCTTAATGATCTTATTCACTTAAATATCAAAATATACCAGAATTGTGCTTCTCTATTTTGACACACACACACTCATTCTCCTTCTCTCAGTATGTTAACTCTAATCTCCTGAATCCTGGCACACACATGATACTAGGATAGGATTCCTACATTTTAACACTATTGAGTTAAGGGACCTAAGGGCCAAGGCATCACCAGTGGCATCATTTTAAAGGAGATATCTTGGAGGAAAATGTTCTTTCGTAGCTCCTACAAATACTGGTTGCCTTGCTGCCGATCTTGTATACACCTATGGTTTCAATGGCGTAGTCCTAATCAATTAACTTCTGTTTTTTCTTCCTGGAAACAGAATCCAGAGTTGTAGATACATTGTCTGCTTTTCTCCTTAACTCGTTCAAGTCGTCCTCACTGACCAAGCCATTCAGCTTCTTGTTCAATGCATATGCTTCACCAAGTCTCATCTTACATTCTTTGCTTGCAGAATCATGGGAAACAACTGATACAAAGAAACACTGAATCAATATATGCACATTTACAGATGCTATCATTCGTTCATACAGAGAGGATAAAGCTAGAGATCCATCTGGCGGCAGGACCCAAAGATAAGTAACAGATTGAGCAAAACCTATCACACGAACTATCTGGATTGAACTTCATCCAAGATCTCGACACCAATAGTTTCCAGCGTATCAACTAATAATTAATCAATTACTACACTATTGTTTTAGGCATTTCTGAATTCCCAAAATGAAAGAGATAAAGAGTCCACAAGAAAGAGCATTTGCACGCAAATAATATGTAAATATATAAGGCATAGAACATAACAAGTGTGAGTGTTAAATAGAAAGCCTTACTGCAAGTAACAAAAACGACTGACCTGGTTTGGGATAATCTACGCCAATGATGCATTTTGCTTTACGTTGGACACTTATAGGAGCAGTCCAAGGCTCATATATATACTCCTTAGGCATATCTGTCATTGAATTTAGATCCAATAATAAAAGAGAATGCAGGAAAACCATTGCATCAATAAGAGAATTAGTTCATTAGCATACCTTTTAAAACAGGAAGAAAATGCCTGATATAGTTCCCGGCAGGATCATACTTTTTTCCAAATGAGATTGGTGAATAAATCCGATTATACTGTAAATGGAGAACACCAACAATCAGAATTTTGTAGGTGATCCAGGACAACTGATTGAGACATGGAAAAATGTAAAATAAGAGCACTTCTAGG
Organism: Solanum pennellii; assembly: GCF_001406875.1. NCBI lineage: Eukaryota > Viridiplantae > Streptophyta > Magnoliopsida > Solanales > Solanaceae > Solanum > Solanum pennellii. The sequence continues at coordinate 58,043,310 of NC_028648.1, forward strand.
GAGAAGTATTTAGTATCACCTAATTATTTTTGAAGTTTTATATCGGAGCAAATAAAAGACCAATGTTTCATTCAACAGCTTAATTTTCTACAATGTGATCTTTGGATAGAGCTCCCCATAAACAACATAATTATGATTAACATTTACCTGGTAGAAAAATGAAGAGCATGATAGCCACAACCAGTTTCCGTTGTTGATTGCCCAATCAGAGTCAATAAGCAGTCTTTCAAAAACATGACGTCCTCTCTCCCAATGCACAAACTATCCACACAACAATAACCATTAAAAAATGCGAAATTATTCAAAAATTAAAAAAAAATTATCCAAGTCTTAAAGTGACTAACCAGATCCCCACGAGTAAGAAAGCATGCTACACTGTGTCGAGCAAGATGATGGATCCAACCCCACTTTCGAAGCTGAAACATTGAGAAAATAAGTCAGATACCCTAACGAATCTCAAAACAAACAAAAATACACCAATAAGTATCTCTCAAGTATACACAGTGATAGTAAGCTCTGGCAATTTAACCTGGACCATTATGGCATCAATCCAAGGAAACCCTGTCCTGGAATCTCTCCAAGCAGCTAGCAATTCATCATCATTCTTCCAAGGTATCTGTTGGAAGGTAGACAGATAATAATTGAACAAGGAAAAACTCAGGTTCGAATGAGATAAGTCATATACAGTAAAATGTCAATTGTTACAACATGAGAAGTTGTTTAAAATATAGACAATAACTAAAAGATTAGGCGACCAGAAAATTATGTGGACTTATATAAAAGACAAATTATAAGGCTTTCATCGACAGAATCATCTAGCTTTCACTTTCCATAAAAGAATGTAACAACTGTGCTATCGAGGACAATAAGTGCAGTCATCTAGTAGTTTCCATAGCACAATATGACATTATGTAAAATGATGACTTAATGATAGTATACTAAATAATTTTTTTGGTAAAGGAGGGTCAAGGACATCAAAGGAACCAAACTAAGAGCGGAAGGAAAAATTGGAGAAGGTAATATCCTACACAGATAGTTCTGGGAAGTTTAGAGTTGAGAAACAAGTGCTTGTGTGAGTGTCCTCAGTTCACTCATAATTTCCAGATAAACTAAATCATCAAATCAGATAAACAAGACGATAGAATTTCCTATCAAGTCCTCTGCATGATCTTGAGTTGTTGATACATCCAGAAGTTCTAGTCCACCGCCATTTGAACAAGTGTTATGACACTTCATACAAGAGATGATACCCAACAAGAACTCATAAAGACAATGATAAGAAGTAACCTAGCATCAAATAGAGGAAAAAGCAAAAGCACAAAGAAATGGAACTGAGGAACATGATCCAAATCAATGAAGAAGATTGCTCTCATCACCTGTTTGCATATTCTGTTACCCTTCATCTGATCAAAATTAGGAGTCCCAAAGGCAGCTGTGTAGAAAAAGTCGCGCCATAACAACTGCAGTAGTTGAAATTGCAAGTCACTTGGGTGCTGACTGTTGAGCTCTGAACATTAAACAACAAGTAAACTGACCTGTCCAAGAAGAGAAACAGGTGGAGAAGTATGCTTTTTAGAGCATTTCAGAATGTCCTGAATGCACTGGTAGAAGTACCTGGAAGAGAGACAACCAAACTTCCAAAAGAATTGGAGGGGCAAGAGATCAGAATATTTCAGAACAATAACTACTAACTCATCCGTCCTATAAACCGCTCACCTTTAAGTAGGGTGATAAAACAGTTGTTGCTGGTTTTAGAAATGCAGATGGATTACCCTTGGGTTTCTCAAAATTTGCAACCCATTCCTGTAAGAAAACGAGCAGTTCATTTTATTAGAAAATTGGTAAAAAAAAAAAAAAGCCAAAGACAATGTACCAGAAAAAGAAAATATTAATGTTATTCTATAAGATGGGGCTAAAGCTTGTACAGCAAACATTAAAAGACACCTTGTTAGCAATTGATTCTCTCAACCTCTTCAGTGCTTCTGATTCTCCACCTTTAAAAGGAGTCCTTTCGTCCTGCATCCGAAATTTCTTGTAAGACGTCACCTGAAGGACTTCATTGGAAATCTAGTAATATCATACCTCTGCTAAATCTTCATAACCAACTTCTCTGACAGTTGGAACTTCTGAGACTGCAAAACTTCCAGTATTTCCAATAGGAGGAAGTGAAGATATGGTCGTTGAAAGAGGGGTTGTTGCCCAAGATGGTTGCCCAGCCAGTTTGAGGAAAGACTGATAACTCAGAGGTGGGGATCCACCATTCTTTGCAGACATTCAAATACAAATTATTCAATATAGAATATTTCTTCAAAAATAAAACAGAAGACTACCCTATTTCTCCTCAAACATTTTTTTTCTCATTGGAGAAGAAACAAACTGATCCTCTGAGATTTTCGAACCTAGTTTTTTACTCACAGGTTAATGCACTTACCTTATGTATTATATCGGCAGGATTGTAGAGGGTATGGCTCACAGGAGAGAAAATCTCTACACCAGTTCCAGAAACATAGCCCTGTGGAGCAAATATAATTGTTCTTTAGACAAGCACCGAATCATTCGGAATGTGAAAAAAAAGACTTCTTAGTATAGAACTTATCTAACCAACCAAGAAACACCATACAGGATCTGCCTTAAGCTCCCATTAAGTACTCAAATCTTTTCCTCAGATGGAAATGAAATTTTACCTTGACTTTTTCATCTAAAGCTTGATAGTAGGGCTCTGTGTCATACTCAAAGCAAAGTTTGCCTATGCTCCACTGAAGGTTTTGTCAAGTTAGGCAAATCAACGGCAAATAAATGAATTGGTTCTCAAAATAAAAGAGCAATGTTAGTACAAATTTACATTGGACAGACGCAAGTTGAAACTTGAAAGAGGAAAAGAAAACCATAAAAGGAACGGTCGTCTTTCACAGCATATAGTGCGGATCAATCAATAGCTTGACTCTAGTTTCTAAGTTTCATGATTTTCCAAGACTCAAAGCACAAGCATGACTGAACTTTCTTAAGTAATATTGATCAATTGATAACTAAATAACAGCGTATAAGTAGATCTATTAGCTCAGCCATAGCCAGATATGGACCAGAGAGCTTAAAAGGGCTAACTGCATCACTAGAACACCAAAAACTTTACAAATTGTTACATGATCTAAACTGTCATACCCAACATAATATGTAAAATTTAATCGACAAACATATTCAAATTTGAACCTTAAACGATTGCTCCAAATTAGCAAACAGCATGGAAACCACATACAACACTTTCAGCAAGCAAAATCAATCATAAACCCTGAATCACATGGCAATAACACATTTTGATAGCTCATAAACTTAAGAAATCATTTTTCTTGTACGTAAGTTAATCAACTTATATTCCATTTGTTGATAACTAAATTGAACTGTAACTGTCACATAGGTGCTTCATCTGCACAATCATGTCCATATGACCATATCCAACACCGACAACAACTTGCTGGAAACTAAGCTACACTAATTATTTCATGATAGGTTCCTTAATAAGTGTGGACGTTTGGCCAGGTTTCATAGTGAAGTTTGAAAAAAAAAAGTACTTAATTGTTTTCAAAGTGAAAAAATGTTATTTGCAAATCCGGACTTTATGTGAGTAACTTGGAGTGAAAACACCTTTTTATTGTTTTTCAAATTCTGAAATTCAAGTTCAAGTTGAATTCCAAAATTTTATGGCCAAACATGCTGGTCTCAACTACGGAAAAAAGTGAATCTTTTTGATGGCCAAAAACCTTTAATATCCAATACACGAGTTCATTTTTTTCATGGAGAAACCCGATACTCAACTATATACATTTTTCTAAAACACAAAAGATAATACTACATGCATTCTAAATACTGAATCCAACTCTACACTCCAACTCTTCTTAGTTATTACTTGAATACTAAAATAGTTAAATACCCGTAGAATTTAAAGTAATAACAGTGGTTACCTCCTTCAAGCAGCGAATCAAGACCTCACCAGGGTCACCCTTGAGCACCAACAAACGTGAACCAACCTTCTTAAGACTCAAATCGAGATCAGCAAGGCTTTCAAGCAAAAACTGTATCCGGTTCAACCCGGCTTTAGATGAACCCAGAGAAAATGCAGTCGGATCAGGGTCCATATAGTGTGGATCAATCACGAAAACAGGGTACAAAAACTTAGAACCTTTAGCTGCATATTCCAAAGCTGGATTATCATGGAGTCTCAAACCCTTCCTGAACCACATCAAAGAGTTCGCCCCAGAAGCCATAGATGATTTTACAGAGAAATGAAGAAAAAGAGAATTTATTTAAACGGTTATGGGGTTTCCCGCCATAAATGGGTTCTAACTTCTGGTACTTTGTATAATGAGGGGCGTTCACTAACGTGAGCCGGGTGATTAGAATTAGCGAAAGGGAGAACAGTTTGTTCATTTTTCATGAGGAAGTTAAGGGCAAAACGCAGCAAGCGTAAGTTAACGTAGAGCAGGAAAGGATTGGTTGTGAAGACACCACGTAATTCTATGGGTAGTTCAAACATTTGAGCTTTTTGATGAGGTGGATTAATTTGGATCCACAATTATATTTTTTGTATGTATAAATATAACTAGATTTAGGAACGTGCGTTGCACGTTTATCCCAAGATACTTCATATAAATTTTGTATCGTAAAATTTATTATTGTTTCGGTAGAAATTACATATATCTTCCTAGTAAAAATATTATATCTTTAATTATAAAATTGACTAAAAGTGCATAAAGTAAAAATAACTATCACACAAATCAATATTCCAATGAAGATATTAAAATACAACATGATAGGTAAATGTATACAAAGCAACAAGCCATAGTAAATTATCAATAATAATAACACAACAATAGAAAGTACGTTGTACAATAACAACAAGCAAGAAACATAAATGTTAAACTAAATAAATAAAAAGAGACGAGAAAAGAGAGCATAGAGATTTTCTCATTTTATTTCAATTGGTTTAAGTTTATATATTATTGTGTGAAATGTCACTATTTATTATTAGATAACATTGAGAAATACAAAGAGTTGTCATAAATAAATATCAATCCATTTGAGATTATCGATGAGAAATGAGAGTAATGAACATAATGAATATAATTAGTGAGAATCACATACATTTACAAGTTGATGGTAAGTTATGTATGCTAATATGATGATTTACTATTTAATATTAATATTTAATTTATTTTACAATTTATAAAATTTAAATGTACCGTGTAAACAAAACTGTAATCTAAGAATAAAATATATAAAAGAATTCAAATATACTAAATCTGTAATGGAAAATCATTATGACTAAGTATTAAAAAATTTATACGAAAATACACCATTCAATCAAATACATTCTTAAAATAAAATTACAAATACAAAAAAAATATATCAAATATGGGAGCAAGTTTAGCATAAGGCTACCAACAAAAATGCAAATTGATAATGTAAATTGAAGACATTCCTTTCCCTGTTTTTAAAACATTCATTTCCCTGTTTTTTATTGATAATGCAAATTAAAAAAAAGTTATAGTAATAAACATTCAACCTTTGACCATAAAAAAAAAGTTAAAAGTTTTGGAAGAGAAGTTAACGAAAGCGACATTCAACTACATAAATGGAGGGGTCTTATCATAGTTCTAATCTCGGCAAATTACAAAAACAAATGCATCAAATTCCGATATTCTAGTAATTGAAGTGTTATTCATCCCTATAATCACATTACGCCTTGTAATCTTGACAGAAATCCTTTTTGCCTTGAAATTTTCTTCACTTGATTAAAGCTTCTCTAGTCTTCTACACACAAAAATTGTATCACGTATAAATATTTCTATGAAAATACTATTAGAAAATTTTCATAGAAAGATTTGTATTTAAGGGAAAAACTATAGTTTTGGAATATGAAGATTCACTTACAAAGTTGAAAGGTCAAGTATTATTACAAATTAAAGACAAATATTAATTAAAAATATAAATTAATTTGGAAGATGAAACACATACATGTATCTATTCAAAGTGATAACTCTTATTTTTATTTTTTATTCTATTTAATTTACTCACATGTGTATACCAATTAAATAAAAATATTATAGAAATTCAACTATTTACTATTTAATTAATTATTTATTTAATAACATTTGAATTTAGCATAAGGGTAAAATTGTAATTCAACTTTTCTACTTTGGAGCTTCCCACTTATAATAATATATGATAAGAGTAATATAAATTATTAAAAATCATATAAAGTTCTTTCAACTCTTATACGAGTTTTATATGAGAAAATTGTATGTAATGACAAATTAATAAATTAAATTAAATGTTATAATTATATTTTGATTTAATTGTGCTGTGTAGCAAATTGTTTGTTAGTCACCTTTATCCCTCGAATTCTCGATCGCTTCCTCTCACATTTATACAAACACAGATGTATAAAATGTGTTTGTATTTGTATAAAGCGAGAAAAAAATTGTATATATACATATATTTTCATTCCCCTCTCCCAAATCTCGCTCGCCAATCTCCCAGATCTCGCTCGTCACCCTTGCCTCTATCGCTTATACAAACAGAAACGAAATGTATAAATTGCATATACACATGCAAATACATATATATTCGTCCTATACACTTATAATTATACAATATAAATATTCCCCTGCCTAATTTCTTTTGTCTTTCTCTCTTTCTCGTTTTATATATATACAAATTATAGAATTTAGTTGTATACAACTGTTTTATTTTGTATATGTATAGCGAATTATACAATTGATTTCTTTGTATCAGTATAGCGAATTAAAACATATTTATATTTTGCTATGGAGCGAAATTATACAAACTTTGCTATAACATATAAATATTAATTTTGTAGTTGTTATATGTGAAAATTGTTCTTTTTTTAATCAAATGAGTGATTATGATTCATAAAAAGAAACATTCAAATATTCTAAAGTTATCACATTAATAAAATATTTTTTTATGTTCTTTTTATACCTAAAAGTTTGTAATTTCGTATTATTACAAATACAGATAATTTATAAAGATTCAATAGGCAAGTAATTAAATAGTCGTTGACTAATTATTCTTTAATATAATCCTTCAATATAACACTTATGATCTCCTCATTCCACCATGAATTTTTCTTATACAAAATATAAAATATGTCTTATTATAAATAAAAGAAGATTGAAATCATGAAATTCTATCTTTTGGATAATTTATAATTTAAAATTAAGACTTTGTGCAGATTTCATATATAAACACTTAACTTTAAATTAATACTGAAAATTGTATTCAATCATTATTACAAAGTTTGCGCTTGGTCCATTCTCTTTCATTTCATGTATGTATCCTTGAATCTCATATTTGATTTCAATGCATATCCTTAGGCTTCTACTCAGACTTCAATGTCCAAATCACTAAGTTTTGCTCAAAACTCATTTATTTGTTAGGAATACATCTTTAAAAAAAAAAAAAAAGTTTGGAGTAGAGCTTGACAGCGCGATCTAGTACCATTCTTTCTGGTACAGAAGTTCCTATAAAAATGGGAAATGCCCTACCTTTGAGTGCGGTTTTTTTTTCCTGTCTTTTTTGCAGCTTTTGTTGTTGCCGGAACTATGTGGTATGGTTCGGCAACTACCCCGATTGAATTATTTGGGCCAGTTGAGTTTTACTCTTCAGTAAGAATGATAAAGCATTTCGCAAGCTTTGTTGAATAAGAAAGTTCCGTCTCCAGTTCAGGGGAAGGACAAAGGAAAGATTCAGCGAAGGATAAGGTGGAATGAGATCCTCCGGTTTAGCTCCTTTAGTTAAGGCGCTGCCACCGGTATGCGAATGATGCATAATTATTTTAGGATTGGAGGAGTGGCTGCCGATCTACCCTATGGCTGGATAGATAAATGTTTGGATTTTTGCATTTTCCACGTTCATAGGAGTGCGTTTATGTTTCTGCTTTACGAATATGATTTTTTTTGGGCATTTCTAATAATATCCATCCTTGTTCCTATTTTGGCATTTTTCATTTCCGGAGTGTTAGCCCCGATTAGCAAAGGGCCTCACCGCGGGTTCTCGCATCATTTTCTTGAAAAGATATTATATCACCGTGGGAGAGTTTAAAATGAGTAATGTTAACCATTCCATTATTCACAGAAAGCTTGTAGTTTAGGGTGCGCAGGTTTGGAACCCTATACAAGGGGCTAGCGCGCAATGGCTACTGATGTAGCGATTATATTAACGAAGCAAAATCGCTGCTCTAGGAGCGATATTGCACAATTTTTATTATTTTTTCTGAAATTGCTGCCTTGACAGTGAGTTTTGTTATTGTTTTCTTTTAAAAAAAATTAAATTGGAAAAGTTTTTTTTTAACAAATCGCTGTCAAGGCAGCGATTTTGCTTAACGCCATTAAAATAAATCGCTAAGTCAGTAGCAATTTTATCGTTTTGGTTAGAATTTTTTTTGATATATCCTTTTGAAATTTTTGTCAATTTTTTTGCCCTTTAGGCTCCGGACTCCAAAAAAACACATATTATTGTGTAAATTCATCATTTTTGCTCACATTCAATAAAAAAAAGTAAATAACATGCGAAGAATCACTGAAACTCGTCTTTATAGTCGATCATTAATGATAACCGAATCAAAGAACAAAGAATTACACGAATTGTACCAACCAAACGAGAGAACGTTCAACTACCAACTAAACTAACCTTTTACCTTAATTCACGACCTCTAGACTCTCATATTTAAGGTCATGTCCTTGGTAAGTTTAAGTTGCTCCATGCCATGTATAATCACCCCCCCCTCCCAATACTTTTTGACATCCCTCTACCTCTGATAATGCTGTCATTGTCACCGCTCACACCTACTAATTAAGAATCTACACATTTTTCTTTACATGTTCAAACTATCTCAGTCTCACTTTTCTCATTTGTCCACTATAGAAGTCACTTCTACCTTGTTTTGATTATCTTCATTCCTAATCTTATTGCTCATAGTATACACGCACATTTATTTCAACATACTCATAACCATAATTTTCATCTTTTAAAGACGAGAAATCTTGACCGTTAATGCTCTACCTTATACAATATAGTTAGTCTAGTCACCATCATATAAAACTTACCTTTTAACTTTTGATGGTACCTACTATCACACAACAATTCAGAGCGGTGAAAACAGATAGGACACGCGTTGATTCCTGAAGCGATCACCTTATGACTAGAAGTGTTGTGAGTATCTTTCCTCTGTCCCTATCCTAGTTTTGACTTCATCATATATGTCATCAATTAAGTCGAATGTATACATCTAACTTCCTAGCGTCTCCATAAAATCTCCCTCAAAACTTTGTTGCAAACCTTTTCTAGATCAGTAAACATCAAATGCAAATTTCTCTCCATTTCCTTATATTGCTCCACTAGTCACCGCACAAAATATATAGCTTTTGATGTGGTAGATCGACCCCGACAAAAATCCAAAACGATTCTAAAAAATTAAACCACTCCCAACCCCACACTTCCATAATATAACTTAGCAATTTCCTATCCTTACAATTGTTGCAATTTTGAATATCATATTCTTATACAACAAAATTATCATACTCTACCTTTACTCTTCACACATCTTCGTTATCTTAAAGATGAAATTATTATTGTTATTATTAAAACAATCAACCAATCATTCCAAATTAAATCTGCCCTGCATATGTTTTTCTAAAACTCTACTGAGATCTCATCTAATACCGCACGAAAAAATTACCTTAGAGATAAAATATTAGTCTCTTGTCTTGCGTTATAATAACTTGGTTATAATTTAACATTTTTTAATAAGGTTATTTTTTAAATTGGAAAAAAAATCTGAAATATATTTGAACTTTGACTGTAATAGTTATAACAATATTAAACTTTGGAAAGGATCTTTACTCTGCACTATTTAATAATGTATTTTAAAGGTATATATGTTCTCATGTGAATATCATAAATAATGCATCTTATAAATAATAACATATTCAGATTGACACATATATATTTTTAGAATATATTATTAAATAATACAATGATAAAAGATATTCAGTAAAATTTAGTAGGGTAACAATCATTTCGAGTAAAGTTAACATGTTTTTCAGAGTATTTTTCCTTTTAAGATTATGTATGATATAACACATAAACGGGTGTCAAAAAAAGTACATCCAGCTAAAATAAACCCGAATTTGACTGGAGCTAGGCCGCCCAGGACGATGACTGGACAAATTCCTGATTTTTTTATTCTCAAGATGCTCTGAGCCACACGCGCTTCTCCCTCTCCCACCACAATTTCTTCTCCTAAAACACGCAGTGCAGCCACTGCAGCGGTACACCATTTTCCTCTGCATAGTGTCCTCTCTCACAGTCTCGTTAGATAATGAGTACGTCCTTTTTATCACAACTGGATTTGGATTTTATTCATAGAGATCTCAACTAGTTTGGGATTAAATTTTTGTTGATTGATTGATTGATTGAGTAGAAAATTAGCTAATTCTTATGATTTTTTTAAAACAGGTTTCGGAAAGAAGATCAGGATAGGGCTCGATGGTATAAACTCATCACTATTCATGGATTTCCTTACATTTTTATTAGTTTTATCAAATTTTGCTCATCGTTTACACCTGAAACTGTAAAGTTTGTTGCTTTATTTGTTTATAAATTCAGGGTTTGGAAGAATTAATCGTTTCAGCGCGAGAGCAGCTCACAGAGACGAAAACAAGCTTTCAAATGCCAGCAGTGTGCTTAAGACTTCCACCTTTAAGGTATTTTTATATATGCCCCACAGTTAAATGCAACAACTCAGAGGAAACAAAGGATCATATAGGGAAATCAATTAAGTGGGATTAAGATTTTGTTATTGTCACACTTACATTAGAAATGCTTTATCCAAGCCGAGGGTTATCAAGGACAACCTCTCTATCCGTATGAAGTAGGTGTAAGGTCTCCGTATACTCTATCCTCCCCATTTACAAGCTTGTATACTAGTATAGGAACACGGGGAGATTTAGAATTTGCGGAATATGTCAATTGTCAAGCTATCTGTCACTGTTGGGAATAGGGTGCAATGTATATAGAGGGTTCATATAGACATTTTAAGTAGTTTGTGATTGAGATGTAGTTGATTGATGAGTCTAGAGCCTAAACGGCAAATGTTTTTGCCAAATGGGCAAACAAATTGTTAAAGAAACCAAAGGGGCAAAGGTGCAGCCCCCCCGACCTTGGCTTCTGTCCCTTAACAGATGTGAAATAAACATCAAAAGGAAGGCACATGGCCCCACACGCCTTATAAGGCATTGAGGCCCGTGGGCTTTACACCTTATTGGTGGGCCCCTTTCCCTTCTTTACCTAAGGCTCCCTCTTTCCTAACCCTCCTCCCACTCATAGTTTGTTCCAATGTCTCTGTTTAGGGTAAGAACTATATCCTGTTAATAGATTAACATAAACACCATGTCAAGTCTTGTAGCATTAGCAAGAGACGTAAGTCCACCAATTGCACTAAGACGTGGTACTAAAGGACCAAGAGGTTCCTTATTCTCTTCTTGAGGTTGAAACGGATCTTTACTTCAAGTGATCGAACAACAGACAACAATTGGAGTACTTAAAGGATGTGTCTTGTCCATGTAATATCGTTTCAAAATTTTCTTAGTATAGACAAATTGATGGATAAAGACCCTGTGTGCTAAATGTTCAATATGCTGACCAATACTAAGTTTTTTATTTCCAAAATATATGAAATTCTTTCTTTAGATACTCAATTGCTTTTTGGACCTCTTTTGGAGTTCCAATGAGATTTATGTTATCAATATAAATAAAAAGTACTCCTAATAAATTCCAATGTTCTTTTCTTGATAAAAATTATAAGGACAAATGACACCATTTATATAACCTTCTTTTATCAATTACGGACTGAGGCGATTATAACTGTATAATGAATTTTGTAATCTGATTGAGTATTTCTTGAGACTTTGAACTATATGCTTTAGGAATTTTTAATCCTTTTAGGATTTTAATATAAATTTCATTATGAAGCTGTAACCACATCCATTAGGTTTATTTCAAGCTTTTCATGTAGAACTAAATTGATGAGATATCCAAAAGTTGTTGCATCCATAATCGGTGAATATGACACTGAGTCTTTGAAAGAATCCTTGCGTAACAAGGCATGCCTTGTATCTTACAATTTTATATTTCTCATTTCTTTTTCGCTTGAGGACCCATTTATAGCCAACTGATTTTACATTATTAGGCGTTTGGACTACTGGTCCCAAAATCTCACATTTAGCAAGTGAGTTCAACTCTAATTGAATTGCCTCTTGCCATTTTGGCCAATCACATCTATGTCAGCATTCTTCGACACATAGTGGTTCAAGATCCTCAATGTCTTGCATATTATTTAGTGCAACATTATATGCAAAAACATTGTCCACCATAATTTTCAATCGATTTAGTTCTATCCAATCACCAGTAAAACTTATTGATAATTCTTTATTCACTTCAGTCTCAAGTTCATTGATTTCTTTAGGAATATCAAGATTAATCAAATCTTGAATCTCTTTATGAGATTTTTTATGGGGTCATATGATTATTTTTCGCACTTGTTTTTCTAGGATTTTTATCCTTTGAACCCAATGGTGTACCACAATTCAAATGTGTTGAAGATTCAGAAGCTCTCACACTAGTAGTTGGATGAAACTGTTGGAACATCAATTTGGATAGGCAATTCTCTGCTCGAATATGTGACTTAGTTATCCTTTTCAAATCAGTAAACACGTCCGGCATTTGATTTGCTATTTTCTGTAAATGGATGATCTTTTGGACCTTACGTTCACATATAGGGGAACTGCTATATCATGGTGATCACGGAGCAGGCTATTGTTGCCACTTCTCTAAATCTTGCTGAAATAATAGCTATTCATAAAACAAGCAGCGAATGTGTATGGTTGAGATTAGTAATACATTTCATCAAAGAAAAATGTAGTCTGGAGTATGATATTAAGGTGTCCACAATCTTACTAGAAGACAATGTTGTAGACATAACCCAAGTAAAATGAGGGTTCATAAAAGGAGATAGAACAAGAACAAAATATATTTCACCAAAATTATTCTTCAGACATGATCTCCAGAAGAACAGTGATGTTAATGTGCAACATTTCCGTTCAAGTAATAATCCAGTGGATATATTCACCAATCCTTACCAACTTCAACTTTTGAAAGATGGTACACAAGATTGGGATGCGAAGACTTAACCAACTGTATTGTGGTCTTTATTCGGGGTAGTACAATACGCATTGTACTCTTTTTTTCTTAACCAAGGTTTTAGCCCTTTAGGTTTTCTTGGTAAGATATTTAGTGAGGTAGCAAACTATGCGTATTAAGTATAACTATATATATTTGTCCTTTCACTAGAACTTTTCTTTTACATGAACATCCAAGGGAGAGTGTTGTAAAAGATATGGATGCTCATGGGACCTACTAATGTTTACTTCTTGGTTTCACTTTGGCTATAAATAGCCTTTTCAAACGAACAAAAGATATACAAGAACAACTTTTTCTCTAACTCTCTCCCCCTTTTGTTAAGAATAGTTGTCTCCCTCTCTCCTTCTTGTTATTTTAGTTTATCACTTCTGTATTTATTTTAACACCAAAAAATGATAGTGATAAACTAAATTAACAAAAAGTTGAGTGAGGTAGAGAACAATCTGTTCTTGTTTTTCTTTTGTTTGTTTGAAAAGGCTATTTATAGCCAAAGTGAAAGAAACTAACTTGTTTCTTGGCCACCAATAAGGAGATTGATCGGGTAAGTGAAAATAGGCCATAAATGGGTGGGTCTCATACATGGACATCCACCCTTATTTTACAACACTCCCCCTTGAATGTCTAGGTAAAAGAAAGGTTCTAGTGAAAGTTTACCATTATATGTGCAATTTCTTTTAGTAAGCTTCAGGTTTACTATGACATGAATTTCATATTAATAAACTTCTAGTTTATTGTGGCATGTGATTTCATCATGCTTATATTTGTAGTACATTAGCTCTTCCGGTGTCCTTGATAATAATTTTGTACTATCAAATATTACTTGGATACTGCTGGTATCATAAAAGAAGCTTAACTAGAAGGGCAGTTGCAAACCTGAAAGGATAGTGGAGAGTTGGATCATGGTTTTTGACTCCTAAGGGAAGTGAGTTTTCCAGATTAAATACTTATATTGATATACTTTCTGCAGACAACCTTCTCGCATAGTTGTTCAAAGAACCTGGTTCTTTGAGTGCTTAATATGCAGCCAAACTAACACTACGGATACTACAAGATATTTCATGTATTCCTATAGTTAGCTAGAGAAAGCAATGATGGATCTCGATGCATGGTAGAAGAGCTACTTGACCATGTTTCAATATCTCAAAATGAAACTAAAGAACTTGATTTCCATTTTCTTGTGGTGGTTCTGCCATAAGAATAAACGTGAAGCCAGCGCTGCATTTACCCCTGGCAGAGACTAGTAACTATTTGTCCTACAATCTGGACATCATTAGTTTCACAAGAAAATATTAAATAAGAGTGGTGAAGAGGAACTTGAGATGTTTCGAAGACAAATACAGTTCCATCCAGAAGATAAGGCTAACAACTTTTTGTTTTAATAGAACTACTGGAATCCCTACATGTTTAAGTATGTGATGTACTTATGTATCATTATACTTTCCACATTGTGCAGAGTTCCCAGCACACTCTTACTGCTGTTTTGAATACAATCCTAACCATTTCAGAAAGAGTAAAAAGCAATGCATAGTGGTAGATGGTTCAACCGTGTCAGTAGACATCGCAAATTTCACTATCAGTTTTGTGAATCGCTTGAGACTTATTGTTGTGCCCAGTTTGGTTTACATGATTTGATTCTTCAGATCCCATATTTCTTTGGTGAATATAATTGAGAGTGTCATTCATATAACTACTAATTCATATATCTATGAGGATGTAAACTATGCAAAATTAGTTTCTCATGCCATTTGTTATGGTTTTCATCCCACAAGGAGCAAAATTTCTTATTGGAAGAGCCATCATGCAGGTTAACCTCTAATACGAGTAAAATAATGTGTATCCTAGTGGTGCAGGGTATAAACAATTGTAATGTACCCTTTAATTGCCTTTTTTTCTTTCTTTTTGGTGTTATATGAACATATGCTAATGACTCTGAGCAATTAAAGTTTTTATCACTAAGTGTGTTCTGTTGAATCCTTTACATTAGCGTTATATGGTCAATAAATTATATGATCATGGAATAATTTACAACTGATTAAATTACTTCGTTATTTGTTTCAAAGCATGACTCAGATGGTTTTGGATCTGCTGGGTTAAAGTCTTTCAGAGCATTTGCAGTGGTTGGTGCTGGAATCTCTGGGCTACTTAGCTTTGCAGGAGTTGCTTATTCTGATGAGGCCGAACATGGCTTAGAGTGTCCGAGCTATCCTTGGCCTCACGAAGGCATTCTCAGCTCTTATGACCATGCTTCGTGAGTATATGCTATGCTGCCACATGATAATTAATGTTCATTGGAGGCTACAGAAAACATTTCAACCTTTTGTTTATTCGAAACTAAATTAAGCATGAGTCTTCAATGAAATGGATACCCCATTTAGTTTAACGCCTTTCTTTGCCTGACAGGATACGTCGAGGTCATCAGGTTTACCAGCAAGTGTGTGCGTCCTGCCACTCAATGTCGCTAATTTCCTACCGTGATCTTGTTGGTGTTGCATACACTGAAGAAGAAACTAAGGCCATGGCAGCAGAAATTGAGGTGGTTGATGGCCCTAATGATGAGGGTGAGATGTTCACCCGCCCTGGGAAGTTGAGTGATCGTTTTCCACAGCCTTACCCAAATGAAGCAGCTGCAAGGTTTGCAAATGGTGGGGCTTATCCTCCTGATCTAAGTCTTATCACTAAGGTATTGCCTTGGTCCTCTTCTTTCAGCTATATTTTATCTGCATTGCCTGATTTTCTTTCTTCTTTCAGGCCCGGCATAACGGTCAAAACTATGTTTTCGCTCTTCTAACTGGCTACCGGGACCCTCCTGCTGGTGTCTCGGTAATTTCTGCCCCTCAGACTTCTTTTGGTTTGTGACCATCTTTTGTTTGTTTAGAACAGGGGAAGCATCAAACAGAAAAATAGTGTACATCTGAAGATGTAGTTGTGAAGAGATATGCTCCATTTTTAATTGGTTGTTACCTAAGAGTGACATTATCTCAATACTAGCTTGTTGTTATCGCAATTTTCTATTGGAAGTCTGAGAACCATAATAACTTCTCAACTCTTATTGTAGATTAGGGAAGGTCTTCACTATAACCCTTACTTCCCTGGTGGAGCTATAGCAATGCCTAAAATGCTTAATGATGGTGCTGTTGAGTATGAAGATGGTATACCTGCAACTGAGGCACAAGTAATGTCTTGCTCTCTTTCTGCTTTACGTGTTGATCCATTATAAAGAGATAGAAGTAATTTTTCTCTAACTGTGCAGATGGGAAAAGATGTTGTGTCGTTCTTGTCATGGGCTGCTGAGCCAGAAATGGAAGAGAGAAAGCTGGTACGTCGCAATCTTCCATTTGGTCCTTCTCTTGCAGTATGATAGTCACTATATTCAACCTCTGCATTTTGAATGTTGAACTGATATTGGATCCTCATTGACAGTTGAATGTGCCATTAAATGAATTTACTGACCTCTTGGGTATTGTAATTCCTACAGATGGGTTTCAAATGGATATTCGTCTTATCACTTGCACTTCTCCAAGCAGCTTACTACCGTCGCCTGAGATGGTCTGTCCTGAAATCTCGCAAATTGGTCCTCGATGTTGTCAACTGATTTCATTCAAATCACACTACGTGAACTAATAGTAAGCGTTTCCTTTTGTGTACTGTATGTGATGGGGGCACAAGGAATAATGATATTATTGCCCAATGATTTGAATTATCAGTGTTATAATATACAATGTAGACTCTAGACAATAGATCAGCCACTTGGAGCTATTCTTTTGAGGGGAAAATAAATAGCCGATGTACTATTTACAGTATCGTCTATAATAAATTTTTGTTATAGGAATTCCAAGTGCGAGTGGTATCACCCCCACCCCTCCTTTTTCTTAAGTCACCAGGAGATACGATATTTGCTGTTTTGGATGGTGGAATAACTTATCCCGGGATATAACTTGTTCCCACCAACCAAATGACCTAAAGTTTTAGGCTATTGAAAATTATAAAAGTCTTTTCACAAGGACTTTTAAATATAATAAAATGATGATTTCTGTTTGTCATGAATATAATTTCTCCACAATAGTTCTCTCAAAGTTTTAGGTTTGATGCTCAAATTCCTTAAGAGATCACCTTGTGTTATACTATCTAATTCTAATGTAGCTGGAGGTACACAATGCAGGATCCTCAAATTTTTACCAATGGTATTAGAATGTTGAGTAATATATGCTCAGATATTCTTTCACCTATCTGTTTTTCCATTTCTTATCCTTATTCCATTTCACATTAATTTAGCTAATAGAGTGGATAGAGTTACCTTGCTGGTAGGAGGTAGCGCAGGTATCTCGTGGAATAAATAGACTAACATAACTTCGTTTGATTTCTTGAAATTTTGATAAGTACATGTAAGACGTGACACTGAAACACCAAATAATTTAAATCTCTTGCTTGTGTAACAATTGCACTATAATATAGATGATGATTTCAAAGAGGCACACATATAACGTAGTAAATTGACCTATGGGATACGTGGATTGCGAACACTGACTAATCTAACATCATCGATGACAGGACCACACAAGGAGCCAGAGTTGTCACTCTTCATATGATAATAGGAGCTCAAGAACCTAACCCTAGTGCGTTGAGACATTGCTGTAAACCTAAGCTTAGCACGTTTGAACCCACCTTTGCCTTTAGACACATATTGAAACTGTAATGCAACATTGCCAGCAAATGCCTCAACAACCATAGACCCTTCACAAGCATTGTTAGCATCACCAACTGAGAATATGAGATCATAAATCCTTCCGGTTTTAGTGATCACTTGTTGTGCTATTGCACTTTCTCGTCCCGCGACTAGCTCGATGGCTCGCTTGCCCTCGGGAACCGTGAAGTGATCGGCGTCGACGTATTTTACGGCCTTGAGAGACTCAACTATCCATCCAGGCAATGGACAATGATCATCCTCTATGTTGGGAGGAATTAGAACACCCCAACTTGTGTTAGGGAAGATGTATGGACCCTCCTCAAAGTTTCCATTTTTCAACATGTTGTCTGCACACATTTATGTAACTAGAGTTTAAGTTCTGTACACTGAGATATGCATAGTATTTACACAATCTGATCGTACTTATGGGCAACTTTATTTAATAGGTATTGAAAGATAACCTAGATTAAATAACAAGTGCATGTGCATATTATGGTACTAGCTAGGTTTCGTACAAATAAAGAGTAGTATCTTTCTAAATTTGAAAATAATTTAATTTAAACTTTCTATATATCCATTAAATTGATTACCATTGATATAAATATTATAACACATTTAGAATCACAAATTTCAAAAGACCTTGAAGTATACATGTATCTAAAACAAGTTGGACCCGACTACAAAGTGTGAACAAATTTATGTTCGTATTTTTGGGGAGTCTAAATTTCTAATTTTGATCATAAATTTAGATACAAAATTTTGAAATAAAAAACACATATTTGGGAGTATAAGTTAGCATAAGTAACATTCAAAATATTAAAAGTAGTACTCCCTCTATCCTAGTTTATATGATTGACTCACTTTCCTTTTTATTTAGTCCCAAAAGAAATAATACATTTCTATATTAATTACGTAATAATTTAACTTTAAAATATTTATTTTATCTTAATGAAATGATTTATACCAACACAAACACGTCACTTATTTTAGACCACTAGTTTCAAAAGTCTTCCTTTCTTTTTTAAACTCCATTTCCAGTCAAACTAACTCATATAAAATGAGACAGATAAAGTATATGAAAAAAGTCATGGTTTATGAAAAAAGTTGTTTGCTTCTTTAAATTTGAATGATATCACATAAATTAAAACGCACATATAAGATCGACAATATGGTGAATGTGAGGAGTTATACCTTTTGGTCTATGTGTTGTTTTCAAAGCCTTGAGAGCAACAAAATCAATAAGTGGTCCACAAGCAGGGTCCTTCTCATGAGCAATAGGATTATGTAACACAATATCAATCTCATTAGCCTCAGCCAAAAAACCCCATGAATAAGTATCCCATCCATCACTACTATACATTGTTTGTAATGGCAACATTCCCCAATCTTTTGGTTCACTATTAGGTGAAACTGACACATTAAGTCTCTCTTCTTGAGCACAAGTCCTAGCAAACACAAAAGATAGGGAGTAAAATGTTCCTTTTGTGACACTTGTGACTTTGGTTTTGAGTGATGCACCTTCACCTAGCCTAACAGCATAATCCCCTTGTGGTACTGGAAGTAACATGTCACCTTGCATTTGTCCTGATTTTATGTACTCTACATAACCTGAGAGTTCCCAATGAGGTATAGCATGAGGGTCTATTACTCTTGTATTCTTCATTTGTGATGATTTTGGACCTTGCTCAAAGTTACCATTTGGTAATAATCCTGGTATGAGTTAGAAAACCACAGAGTGAGGGCAGTGACAGAATCAAAATTTTCATTAAAAAGTTCACAATATAACAAAATGAACATACGAAGAAGTTGAATACAACTGAACCCTACATCCTTACTAGTTCCGCCCCAGAAGTGAGGATCCATCATCACTCTTGTGTGTATGCATTTGGTAATAAAAAAAAAGTGTTTATAATATTTTCAATATTTGTCCTTTTTTTATATGAAAATACTTTCAAATTTATATTATTGATAAATAGATTCAAGGACATTTCAGTTATTTTTATAGAAAAAGTGCTTATAAACACGTTTCTATTGAAAACACTAACTAGTTAATCGATCTCAACATTTCTATATCAATAAAAATACATAATTATTTATAAAATTAATTTTAATTATCAATATTTATCAACTATTTTTAATCAACTACCCCGTACTAAAACTAAAAACTATAGTAATTGTGAGTTGGAGCATTGAATGACATTTGCGAACTTGGTGCCGAAAGTTTGCTGACAACTAATAATAACTCATGCAAAATAGTACTCTAACAAGGAGCAAGTTAATTTATTGTCACAACTCCCAAATACTTTTAAATATATCATGACATTTTTTTATAATAGTAAGAGCTTTACCTTAAACATTTAAAATGAAAAATCTAAATTTAAAGTTTTCCCAAATAAATTAAAGAGGAAAAAGACCTAGCTAGCCTTATGAAAATGAAATAGAAAAAATAGTAAGTAATATTTTCATACGGAAAATATAGGATTTTTTTCACTATTTTAATGAGAATTTGTTTTCATTTCCCATCATATATTTTTTCAGTAAGCTGATTCGATGGAAAATAAATGAAAAAATCACATTCCGTAACATAAATTTTTCATGAATTCACGATTGAAAAACCTTAATAGTGTAGAAATATATTACTCATTAGCATATAGAATTAATAAACACAACATCTACAAAGTATGCATAAATGATAATAAAAAGGATAATTAGGGATTAATTAATTACCATCAATTAGAGATGAACCAATTTGGAGAGTTGCACATAGAATCACAAAAACTATAACAACCTTCTTCATTTTCATAGCTTCTTCCATATATATTATCCAAATTAATTATATGTATAAGAGGGATATGTGCACAATGAAAATTAGCAAACTCTCTAAGGGTTTTTATAAATATCTGTTGCTGAAAATGCCCTTATAGATTAAGTAAATTACAGGTGATTACCACAACTTGCTCTTTCCCAGCAGCTACAAGGGAACATAGCCTGCACGTGTAATTCTCATGATGAGGAGCTACTCAACAGACACACATTAAAAATGAGATTTATTGAGTCGTCGTTTCGTAGGATATATAAAAATAATAATGATATTATAGAATTTAGCGACGAACAAATTTTGTAGCTAAACACTAATCTTATTTAGCGATGAATTAGGACAAATTTACGTTAGTGACAAGTGAAATAACAATTGATTAGCAATAAACTTTTTAGCTAATATTAATTATCTTATGTATTGTTTGATTTGATGTATTAAAAGTAATATGCTTTGCATAATTTCTAAAATAAAATATTTATTTGTAAAAATATCCTCTAGAAATATGGTGAAAAGAATGTAAAAAAATAAATTTGAGCGACAGTTATGTCTTTGACCATGCTAATTCCTACACTAAAACCCCATACATTCTCAATAGTAGATTTTCATGTATTAGTTATTATACATACCTCAATTTGTACATAAACAAAAAAAAATAATATCAAACAAGATATAGATAATATACGAAAATAATATATATATTATTTTTTTATACATTTTACCAAACGATATATTGTACATTAGTTATTACAATAGGGGTGTCAAATAGTGAACTCGAAATTGGACATCAAAATGACCTTACTTAATAATGCCTACTTAAATTTAAAAAATAACTTATATAAGTATTTATATATTTTTATGACTATATATAACTTATCAAAATTTAAAAAGTTATCTTTCTAAAACATTTTAATAAGATTTTCATGAATAAATTTAAGCAATCTAACTTTTAGACTAATTAAATTACACAAATCAAAATATTTAACTTATGCCTTGAATCTTTGTAAACCAACTCTATGTAAAAGAATTAATAGTATTCTCACTTTATCCTGTTGAATCGAACCTCCGGCTTGATTAAAAAAACCCTAAATTATCATTAAGTAGAACTATAAATTAGTTTGTAATAAATAAATTGAATTGTTCTATGCTGGTCGGTGTTTGTTTCTCTCTTAGTTAAGTATTAAGCATCTATAATTGCTTTGTTGGGTAACATGATCCGATCAATATGGAATTATTTAAATTATATTAATCACTTGTATTAATGTTGGGTATTTTTTTGATTCCTGATTACCATTATAAAAATATAAATGTAGAGAGTCAATAAAAGGTCTTATGTGGTGTAGGTTATTTGACTTCTAGCCATGTGTACTAATTATAATGTCTCCTTTATGTTCTTTCTTTAGGTCAACTTGAGGGTAATATTGTCATTTACACTTCTTTTTCGCGCATTTGACGCGAATTATTATATTCGGGGATATACATATTTATATCAAATCAATAAATACTTTTCTCGTTTATAATGTCTCCTTTAGGTTATTCCTTAGATCAATCTAAGGGATGTTGTCATTTACACTCATTTTTTTTTTGTGCATTTGAAGCGTATTATTGTGTTTGAGAATATAAAATTTACATTAAATCAACAGATACTCTCGATTTACTTTTATTTATTTACTATTTCAAAAATAAATTCACATTTTTTTTGTTAGTTTTAATATATTCGTACAATTTTTTCTTTCATATTTTACTTTGAAATAAATTGTTTATTCTGAAATCATTTATCAATTAATATTGATATTATGATAAAAATTTTCATATTAATTATTTTTTAAAGAGTATACACAAATTAAAATATGACAAGTAAAGTGGATAAGAAAAGTATGTGCTACTACGTTTATTTGTACCAACATATTGGACAAACCACATAAATTACACTAGTTTAAGTCTTAATTAAAAAGATTCACAATAGTTTCACATAGTACTTTCTCTTCCATATTTCATACTCAGAATACAGATTCAGAATCCATGAGATACATGTATCTGTCAAATTTTAAAATTGAGGTACAAAATTTATTTATTTAAATTAATTGGTATAACTGATTTCCTTAATTAGAGGAGTAACTGAGGATTTTAAAAATACATAGATAATTAATTCTATGTATATCTTGGTAATGTAATTTAGTTATTTTCAAATTATTACTCTTAAAATAATAAATTCATTTATTTCATATATCTATTATCAATATATGATGTATCCAACAAACTAAACACTTAGAACCTGTTTGAATGAGCTTAAAAGCTGGTCAAACTGACTTAAAAGTCAGTTTTTGACTTATTAGAGTGTTTAACAATTATCAAAGTGACTTACTTTAAGTCAAAAATAATTTATTTTAAGCCAAAAGTTAAAAGTTAGGTGAGGGGTGCTTTTTTTTCAACTTAAAAGTCATTTTATGTTGACCAAGTATATTATATTTTTGCCCTTAATTCTTTTATTATTATTATTGTTATTATTATTATTATTATTATTATTTATTATTATTATTATTATTATTATTTTTGTTATAAACAATTTGTCTCTAATTATGTGGAGTCCTTGTAGGATATGGTTAGGAATCCTACTTGGGGACCAAGTAAGGTTTTCCCTATAAATAAAGGGTTTTCCTTCATTGTAAATAAGATTTGTGAAAGATCTATGAATCCTGAATATACTATGAATAAGAAATCTTTTCTCTTTCTCCCTACTTTCTTCTTCTTCTAAATTTATATAGTTTCATAACACGTTATCAGCACGATTGTTCTATTCTTAAAGAATTATGAAGAAGACGGGAAAAGTGCAAAAGAAATCTTGCATAAGTTATGCAATATGGTTCTTATATCTTCAAGGTATGATTTATCTTTACGTTATAATTATTTATGTGACAAACCTGGAGTTATCATTTGGAGTAAGTATTTAAAGTTTTATACGTTTAAATTAAACGGATGAGAAGAGAATTCCTTAATTTATTTTAATAATTGAATAAGCACAATTTAGTGAAAGATATGTTTTCAACCTTTATATGAGGTATGTGATCTATTAAGCTATATTTATTAACTACTAATGTTGATTATAAGAAATCAATAATCTCAATTCTGTGTGTAATTATAATGTACGATCATATTAATGATCATCAAAAGTGACAAGATTAAATTATTTTGAAGGCTTCAGGTTGAGCCTCATTGTGGGTAAGACGATAGATTTAAGTTTTATCGCACCAAAAGCATAAGATGATGGATTTACGTCCAATCGCACCAAGAGGGTAAGACATCAGAAGTCTTGATGCTTTGTGATGAAATATGTTGGATTCAAGCCCCTCATTGATTTATGGCATAAGACGTTGGGTTTGAGTCTCAATGCACCATATTGATGATATTATGATGACTAAGGGAAATAATGAGTTTTTGATAAAATTAGTCATGAAATATATCTCGTTAAAGCAAATCCATTCCCCAAAGTGAATGTAGCAGTGCATAAATGTCTAAAAGAAGACAATTGATTAAATGATGCACATGAATATGGAATGAGGTACTAAGTTATCAAAATTCGATGTACTTAGATGATTGTGTTCCATTCATGAAGAATGAGAGCCTTTGATAAATGATAAAAATACAGATCCATTTTTTAGAGTGGATGAGGTGATAAGCCACCATTCTAGACGTGAATTTCCTTGTAATGATTGTTTGCAAGGCAAGGTAATTGTGAGACCATCATAAACGAAAGTTGAAATTGAATTCTCTGTGTTCTAGGAACGTATACAAATATTTGTGGACCTAGTCATCCACCTAGTGGATTGTTTAGACTTAATGGTCCTTATAAATGTTTCTTCTATATGGTCTCATGTGTGCCTATTATTATCTCGCAACTTGATGTTTGCAAAAATGTTGGCACAAATAATATGTTTACATGCACAATTTTCTTCAGATTAGTTCATTCAATTATGGAATCACGATTCACCTAAAGGGTAAAGTAACTGAGAAAAAAAATAAATCTAAAAATTACTCTTGGAGTAATAAAATTGAAATTTACTCATATAATAGTAAATCAGAAATTTACTAAAGCAAAAGGCAAATGGCGTAGTAAACTTGGAGTTTACGAGTATTAATAATTTTATTAGTTGGCATGAATAATTTGGTCATCCAAAAGATGTATGCATACTGAGTAATGGACATACATTGAAAAACTAGAAGATTCTTCCAGAATTCTTTACGCTGCTTGTTCTCGTGATAAAGTTGATTGGATCAACTAAAGTTGAGACTAAATCCCTAAATTCTGAAAAGTATAAAAGGTGAATATGGGCCCGTTTACCTATCATGTGATATGATAAAAAGATGCATCAATAAGATAATCACATGTGCGTTTGTTGTCAACTTGCAGTTTGACATTCGCAAAATTGTTTGTGCAAGATAATTGAGCTAAAAGCACAACTTTCAGAATATGAAATCAAGATAATTCATCTTGATAGTATTGATAAATATATAAGATGATGTGACATTAAATGTCTCATATAGTGAATCATTGCTTATGAAAATAAAGTTTCATATGTTGATATGAAATATGATATTACATACAAACATAATTGTATGAATCAAGCCAATAAGTTATGATCAATTTTTCTGTTAATTGCTTTATGGTCAGGGACCAAATAGTTTTCATCTGATAATTTTGATGTGCAATATATGATTAATGAATATACTATGATGCACAAAGATAGATTCTCCAAAAGATTGAGATATATGTTAGTTTGTCTAACATAAGGGGGAGACTAGAAGCAACAGAAGAGTTGTAAATACTCCAATTGAATGTCCCTTAAGGATAAAGTCTATGATAGACTAATCAATTCTAAATAAAATAATCCTTGAAAAAGGGGGAGGATCAAAAAATCAGAATGATTATAATAAGGAGACAATGTGCTCTTGGAGAGCCTACGGCATAACACTTTATGAAACCTCATGAGAGGGGTAGCTACCTAAAAATAATGAAGTGATGAGATCTCAATAAGTTTGTCGTATTGTGAATCAATGCAAAATGATATATCGTTGACGATATCTTTAATACAATAGCGCGCAATATTGTAAAAGATTATGAGAATATGAATTCTACATCTATTAAAGCATGCTTGTGTAGAAATAATTATCAAGTGAAAAAGTGGAATGATGCATCTTGGTAAGCGTAAAACTTATTTGACTTGCAATCTAGGCACTAGAAGATGTCATACATCTAATATTGAATGTTGTTACTTGACAAAATTGATATGAAAATATCCGATGGGTTCAAAATATAAAGCATATACAAGTTTTTAGAAAACTTGTTTATCATCCTCATAAGGATTAAATAGATTCAAAATGCATAGAGCATATACAAGTATTATTATGCAAGTTGATGACTAGAATTGAAACTCTTGGCAATTATTTGCTTAAAGAAGTTGAAGTAAGGAACTTGCTGAAATCATTGACCCTGAAGGGAAGATTCATAAAAGCAGATAGAAGAAAACATATTTCGTCAAGGTTTTTCTACTCATGAGCTCCCAAGAATGGTGATATCAATATTCAAGAGGTATGTTCAAGTAACATTATTGTTGATTTATTCACCAAGTCTCTATCAACTACAACTTTCAAGAAGATGATGCACAAGCTTGGAAAACGAATATTCAAGTCTCTGAATTGATGTTGATATTAGGGGGAGTTAATACGCGATGTACTCTTTTTTCCTCACAAGGTTTTGTCCCACTGGGTTTTCCTTGTAAGGTATTTAATGAGGCATCCGTAATGCGTATTGTTAGATATGTGTACTCTTTTTCCTTCACTAGATTTTTTTCCCACTGGGTTTTATCTAGTAAGGTTTTAACGAGGCACATAATCTATCGACATTCAAGGTGTACTCTTTTTCCTTCACTAGATTTTTTTCCCACTGGGTTTTATCTAGTAAGGTTTTAACGAGGCACATAATCTATTGACATTCAAGGGGGAGTGTTATAAACAATTTGTGTTATAGTGAATGTCTAATTATGTGGAGTCCTTGTAGGATATGGTTAGGAATTCTACTTGGGGACCAAGTAAGGTTTTTCCTATAAATAAAGAGTTTTCCTTCATTGTAAATAAGATTTGTGAAAGATCTATGAATCCTGAATATACTATGAATAAGAAATATTTTCTCTTTCTCCCTACTTTCTTCTTCTTCTAAATGTATATAGTTTCATAACAATTTTATTATTATTATTATTATTATTATTATTATTTATTATTATTATTATTTGTTATAAAAGAACTTACTAAGATTAGTATAAAAAGAAGGAAAATTGAAGAAGTAATATATTTCAATATGTATATCATTCTTTGTAAATGTCATGGCTATTTATAGCCAAAAGATGAGTTACAAATGTACGACTTGACTATTTTAATTGGTCAAGTGATGGTGTCCCCCCAATGGGTTAGTACCACATGGCATGAGCCTTGAATTTACATTTACTACAAGTGATGTAATTCCACAAATTGTTGGGGGCCACATGGCATCCATAATTCTTTACAACATTATTATTATTAGGGAAAACGGTATGATATACCCTTCAACTTTGTCATTTAAAGCTGATATATCCCTTGTTATGAAAGTGACTCATATATACTCCTACTTGTAAACAAATGACTCACATATACCGTTTTCCTCTAACAAAAATGGAAAAAAAAATTAATCAAAATTTTTATTATTTTTTTCTAAAAAATATAATCCCATATGAGTAAATTTAATCCTCGTCAGACATATTTTTTTGACTTTTTTTTGTTTCAATGACTAATTTATAATTATTATTTTGATAATCAAATTTATTTATGTTTCACTAATATTCTTGTAAAACTTATTGTAGATGACCAAATTTTTTCTTCGAATACGAAATTAAATTACAATACACACAAAAAAAATAGTTTAATTTTTGTTTCTTTAAACTAAGGAAACTCAAATAATTATAATAAAAGAAGTCAAAAAATGATTTATGTATGAAAAAAAATTAAAATATACCTTGAACTTTGATAGAAGAATCATATATACCCCTAAATACTTCTTTTTAAAAAATTAGAAGTAATAAATATAAATTTAAAACTAATTTTTTAACTTCCGTTAAGTAAAGGGTCTATGTGAGCCATTTTGTAACAGCAGGGGTATATGTGAGCCGTTTGTGTAACGGTAAGGGCATATATGAGCCATTTTTATAATGAGGGGTATATCAGCTCCAAATGACAAAGTTGAGGGGTATATCAGACCCTTTTCCGTTATTATTATTATTTTTTTTATTTTTACTTTTTTTTATTATTATTATTATTATTATTGTTGTTGTTGTTGTTGTTGTTGTTGTTGTTGTTGTTGTTGTTGTTGTTGTTGTTGTTATTCTTATTCTTATAATTATAAAAAAAATTGTAATGATAAAGAAATATGTGAACGATAGGAAATATTATTACTTATGGATATAAAATATAAATTAGTTTTGTTTTAATTTTTTTAAGTATAAAAAACTTAAATTAATCAATTTTTTATCATGTTAACAGTTTTAAGGGTATTTCAGACATTTTGATAAAAAAGTGTTTACAAGCACTTATTTGCCAAACACATCAACAATTTTTTTTTCAACTGAAACACTTATATCCAAACACATAACTACTTATTTTAAAAATAAGTTTCAGCACTTTCAAAAGTACTTTTTTAAAGTTGCTTTTTTTAAACCCACCCAAACGGGCTTTTAGATGAGTATCATACAAGTAAATTCATATGTATCATATTTGTTATAGGTATCTAGTATTAATTTTATGTATCCATTTATATATATCTAATATTAATTTCATGTATTTGTTATGCGTATCTAGTATTAATTTTATGTATCTATTTATCTATATCTAATATTAATTTCATGTCTTTTTTTTATATGTATTTAGTATTGATTTGACGTATCAGGTATCAAGCATATGTTATATCCAAAACATGTATCTCGAATACACAGTAAGCATATACATAATTATGTGTATCTAAATTTATACGTTATATCTAAAAATATGTATCTCGAATACATAATAAGCACATACATTTAATTATGTGTATCTAAATGTGAAATGCAGCTGAAACACATGAATTTAGGTCAAATCATGATTGTAGAGTATCTGTCGTATCATTGATATCATTATGTTGTTAAAAAACATGTAAACTCAAAATTTAATGGTGGATATATATACATGTTCATATACCACATTACTAAAAATACAACTTGAATCTTAATTAAAATTACTACTTGTTGGATACACATATTTCAAGGGCTATATCAAAGTAATATTGATATTACCACATCCATAACACAGTAACCAAATTAAGAAAGCCTTAGAAGAACACCAATAGACAAAAACTCTACCATACTCCCTTTGATCCTTTTGTGTTGTGGCATAACATAATCAAATCTAAGATCCATTTCTTTCAAAGACAAACAATCAAGATCCACTTTGAATTGAAACTTTTTTTTAGCAGTTACTTTGATTTGATTCCGTTATAAATGAACAATACAAAATAATATTTGGATTCAGGAGAATTTATCAACAATGGTGATGATATATTAGAAGAAGAGAGTAGATTATCTATTGTTGGAATGAAATGGTACGTTGAAATTCTTGAATCAGAAATGAAGAGACATAATTGAGTGATAAATATGGGAAGAGAGAATTAAGATATAGTGGTTGATTTGGAGTGAAAGAGTTAATTAATCAATCCTAGTTTTAAGGGATATGGTATCGAATTGTATCTTCAAATAATATATTAATATATGGTACAAAATCTCAAAAATGGCAATGTATGTAATTGTTTTAAATTAAAGATAATATTAGTATATATAGTAGTGATGTATGTCTAATAATGGAGTTTATTTATTTTTTTAGGTGGAAGGAAAAGGTAATGAAGTAACATTTAATTGTATTTATTTTTGCGCTCTATCTATATTAGAGTAAACACACAAATAATTAAGGGCAAATTATAGAAATCATATACTTTTAAGGCAAAATTACAATATATCGCTTAAAAGTTTATAATTACAGAAATCTCTCAAACGGATACAATAATATAAGCGTTGATACATTAATCTGATGTGCGAGATACATTAATCATTAAGTAAAATACATTACGTTTTATACACGATACACTAATATAATGTATATTTTATACATGATACACTAATATGATGATACACTAATCTGATGTGCCAAAATGAGTGATTTTGGAGATTTATAAAACTTATAGCAGATAATTGTAATAAGTAAACTAAAAGGTAGTACCTCTGTAATTTTTTCAAATAATTAAAAGAGGTTCAAATATTATTATTTTTTTAAGGAAATTTTTTATAATATTTGTGAGACTAATGATGTACAAGTTTAGCACAAAAATACAACACATGATGTGTGAGTTAGAAGCACGTTCAAATCTTGTCATAGACGGTACTACAAGATAATTTTAAATTTATATTAAGTGTAATTTTCTAACTAAGAGATCGATTCTTTTGATACGCCCCTATAGTAGAGGTAAAACTTATAAACGCCAAGTGTTCATACCATGTTATTAAATGAAGGGAAAAGGGTCTGATATACCCCTCAACTTTGTTATTTAGAGCTGATACACCCCTCGTTATAAAAGTGGCTCATATATACCCTTACTGTTATACAAACGGCTTACATATACCCCTACCGTTACGAAATGGCTCACATATACCCTTCATTTAACGGAATTTTAAATAATTAGCTTTAAATTTATATTTATTACTTATAATTTTTTTTAAAAAATTATTTAGTGGTATATATGATTCTTCTATAAAAGTTCAAGGTATATTTTAATTTTTTTCATACATAAATTATTTTTTGACTTCTTTTATTATAATTATTTGAGTTTCTTATTCTTATTTTATTTTTTTCTTTCATTCCTTAGTTTAAAGAGAAAAAAAAATTAAACTATTTTTTTGTGTATATTGTAATTTAATTTCGTATTCGAAAAAAAATTTGGTCATCTACAATAAGTTTTACAAGAATATTAGTGAAATATAAATAAATTTGATTATCAAAATAATAATTATAAATTAGTCATTGAAACAAAAAAAAGTCAAAAAAATATGTTTGACGAGGATAAAATTTACTCATATGGATTATATTTTTTAGAAAAAAATAATAAAAATTTAGATTGAAAATTATTATTTTTTTCATTTCCGTTAGAGGAAAAGGGTATATGTGAGCCATTTGTTTACAAGTAGGGGTATATATGAGACACTTTCATATTAAGGGGTATATCAACTCTAAATGACAAAGTTGAGGGGTATATCAGACCCTTTTCCCTTATTATTATTTGCCTTCTTTCATTTTTTTTTAAATTGATTTTATTTATCCTTTGTGTTGGACTAGTGGTTTGTTTGTTGCTATTGTTTAGGAGTTAATTATGTTATTTGTTGGTCTCTAGGCTACAAGTTTAATGGAGTTGGTTAGATCAGGATAATTAGGAGTAATTTATGTGTTCTGTTATTATTAAATTTTTTTTACCTATTTAAGAACTTTTAATTGAGAAACAAAAAGCACTTCCATTTGAATATCATTTCCCTTTGATTAATATTACCATAGGGGAGATGAAATCCTTACTAATAGATAAGTTATTTTTCGACGAACCATTTCAAGAAATATACTTACTTCAATCACTTGTAATACCTTCTTTAGTTCCACCAAATGATTTCTTTGTAAAATTGAATGGCTTGATCCAAAATTTAGAACTTGGCCATTTCTATTCCAAAATGATAGAAAATCAAATTGACATTTATTATGGTGTACATTATTTTAATATAATTAATCATTTATCGGATAATGAAAATCATTCCAATGTACAGGCGTCAAATGAATTCCCTATGAAGTTAAATTGATCACTTCAAGAATCATATTTAGCTCAACAATATACACTCTTTTGTTATTTGTTGTTGAGCACTCCTTTGTCATCACCTCAATAGTTGGATACCTGATCTTCTCCGAGTTGTTGTACAACTTTCATAAATTTGTCATGAAGATCCATCCTCCTCTATTTCAACACCTTCACCAAGTTGTTGCACAACTTCCACGAATTTGGCATGAAGATCCATATGCACAGCTTCCATAAATGTGGCATGAAGATCCATCCGTCCAATTTTATGTTCTTTGCCTAATAATCTTATTAATAACTTTAACAAACTACTTCAAGAAATATACTTACCTCAACCCACTATAACAAAATAGGCATTAGTGGCAATAGATTTATTTTTTTTTTGGCAAAAATATTTTCTGTTGTAAAAATATATAGTGACAATTAAGTTAATGTTATTATATTTAGTATGCTAAATGCAATAGTATTATAAATCTCTCTATATATTATTGACACTTAATATAATAAAGTACTTATTTTATTACTACTAAATTGTAGTAACCACCTCCAACTCTTATTTAGTTGAATCGAATGATTTCTTTAGAGGGTTGAATGGTAGGAACCAACAAGTAGAACTCGATAATTTCAATGAACTAAATTCGAACAAGTGTCCTATGAACTTAAAAAACTAATTTAAGAAGCATTTACTTACCTCAACGATTTGCAGTACCTTCTTTGGTTCCGCTGAACGATCTATTCGCAAGTTGGACGTGTAGAACTAACACCCAGGACTCGACAATATCAATGTACTAAATTCAAATGAATTCCTATAAACTTCAATGAACCACTTCAAGAAGAATACTTACCTCAACCACGTGTAGTACCTTCTTTAGTTGAACCGGTATGATTTCTTCTCACAAGGTTAAATGGTTGGAACCAATATCTAGAAATTGACCATTTCGATGTACTAAATTCAAATTACTTCCCTATGATATTTAACAAATCACTTCAAGAAGCATACTTATCTCAATAACCTACAATACCTTCTTTAGTTCCACTTAATGATCTCTTCACATGGTTGAAATACCGTTACAGATAAGTTTGGAGAGAGTAATGAGATTAATATGAACGCGATTAAAATAGATCTCTTTTATACTAGGAAACCAACTAAAATCGTTCTCATTAATAGTGCAACATTTAAAATAAAGAACGGTTAAAATTCTTTCAAACACCATAGATTTATGATAAAATTATGTTGAGCCTTTGGCGTACATAAGGTTTTCTTAATTCGAGGAGTAGAAGGTTCTCTAAATTCTTAACTTTGTTTACCATATTCTAATTGGAAACGATTTAAAATACCATAAACTATAGAATATCGTTAAAAAATATCTTATTTTCACTTATTTTGCTTTAAATTATCCTTAGATTCATTTTTGGGTTCAGTTATACACTTTCTGAGTCACACTCTATCTTAACAACGTCCTTAATACTAAAAAACAAAAACTTATATTTCTTTGCATTTCATGTGATTACACTGAGGCAAGTCCAATTCAATTAGTTGATGTGATATACAAAAATTTCTTAACAAGGTTATTGTTTAATTTAAAAGAACAAATATTTCTTTCTCTTGTATTTCAAATAAATTTACACACGTACCTTTTTTTTCTTTGCTTTATATTTAAAATTTTGTCAAATACACATAACTTTTATAGTTTTATTGTCTTATATATAATAAAATTTTCAATCGTTCATTATTATTATTATTATTATTATTATTATTATTATAAATATTTGTCTTCTTTCAAATTTTTTTCAATTAATTTTATTTATTCCTTGTATTCAACGATATAGGTACGTAAATATATACAGTTACTAGCTTATTTATGCGGTAGTGGTTTGTTTGTTGCTATTGTTTAGGAGTTAAGTATGTCATTTCTTGGTCTCTAGGCTACAAGATTAGTGGAGTTGGTTAGATCAGGATAATTAGGAGTAATTTATGTGTTCTGTTATTATTAGTTTTTTTTTTTTACCTATTTAAGAACTTTTAATTGAGAAACAAAAAACACTTCCATTTGAATATCATTTCCCTTTGATTAATGTTACCATAGGGGAGATGAAATCCTTACTAATAAATAAGTTATTTTTCGATGAACCATTTCAAGAAACATACTTACGTCAATCACTTGTAATATTTTTTTTAGTTCCATCAAATGATTTCTTCGTAGGATTGAATGGCTTGATCCAAAATTTAGAACTCGGCTATTTCAATTGCAAAAAGATAGAAAATCAAATTGACACTTATTACAGTGTACATCATTTTAATATAATGAATCGTTTATCGGACAGGTGTCAAATGAATTCCCTATGAAGTTAAATGGATCACTTCAAGAATCATATTTAGCTCAACAATATACACTCATTTGTTATTTGTTGTTGAGCACTCCTTTGTCATCACCTCAATAGTTGGATACCTGATCTTCTCCGAGTTGTTGTACAACTTTCATAAATTTGACATGAAGATCTATCCTCATCTATTTCAACACCTTCACCAAGTTGTTGCACAACTTCCATGAATTTGGCATGAAGATCCTTATGCACAGCTTCCACAAATATGGCATGAAGATCCATCCGTCCAATTTATGTTCTTCGCCTAATAATCTTATTAATAACTTTAACAGACTACTTCAAGAAATATACTTACCTCAACCCACTATAACAAAATAGGCATTAGTGGCAATATATTTTATTTTATTTTTTGTAAAAATATTTTCTGTTGTAAAAATATTTAGTGACAATTAAGTTAATGTTATTGTGTTCAGTATGCTAAATTCAATAGTATTATAAATCTCTTTATATTATTGACACTTAATATAATAAAGTGTTACTAATATTATTACTACTGTTAGGATCGAAAATAAGCAGGTGTAAACGTGGAAGCTAGCAAAACAAACCTCAAAAGACGACGAGTAAGAAGACAACGAGAAATATACCAAAAGACACAAAGATTTAACGTGGTTCGGTCAACCGACCTACGTCCACAAAGGAGACGAGCAATCCACTATAAATATGAGAGTACAAAATACAGAGGGAAACAACCTCAACCAATTCACTTGGAATACATGGGAGGTTCACACAAGTGATAACGTATCAAGCTTGTGACCCACAAATTCTCTCTCTAACCAAAACTCTCAAAGTCATTAAGACTACATTGTGAATGCTGATTAAGTTAGAAGGAACATTTCTCTATTTATAGAGTCCTAAACTTTTTCCTACTAGAAAAAGGATTAGTCAATCCAAAATCTTTTCCTAAAAGGAAAACCTATTTATGGTAAGAAATCAGGGCAAATGAAATCCAACAAATCTCCCCCTTGACCTGAATTTCTAGCAAAATAAATTTGTCCACCTTCTTGACTTAATCTTCAACAACTTGTTTCTCCTCTCCATAATCTCCGTTGCAATATCTATGTCTCAACACAGAGAACCTCTCTAAAACAATTTCTCCAACAAAATCTTCATTACTGTCAAAAAGGTTGCGGCTAGAACTACACCCGCCAAGATAAACACCTCTTTCTAACCTAGTTCAATCATCGATTATCGAACCACTAAACCTGACTCCATCATTGAATCTGGCTCTGATACCACTTGTTAGGACCGAAAATAATCAGGTGTAAACGTGGAAGCTAGCAAAGCAAAACTCAAAAGACCACGAGTAAGAAGAACGAGAAATATACCAAAAGACACAAATATTTAACGTGTTTCGGTCAATCGACCTACGTCCACAAAAGGAGACTAGTAATCCACTAAAAATGTGAGAGTACAAAATACAGAGGGAAACAACCTCAACCAATTCACTCGGAATACATGGGAGGTTCACACAAGTGATAACGTATCAAACTTGTGACCCATAAATTCTCCCTCTAACTTAAACTCTCAAAGTCATTAAGACTACATTGTGAATGCTGATTAAGTTAGAAGGAACATTCCTTTATTTATAGAGTCCTAAACTTTTTCCTACTAGAAAAAAGATTAGTCAATCCAAAACCTTTTCCTAAAAGGAAAACCTATTTATGGTAAGAAATCAGGGCAAATAAAATTCAACAACTACTAAATTGTAGTAACCACTTGCAATCCCTTATTTAGTTGAATCGAATGATTTCTTTAGAGGGTTGAATGGTGGGAACCAACAAGTAGAACTCGATAATTTCAATGAACTAAATTGGAACAAGTGCCCTATGAACTTCAAAAAACCACTTTAAGAAGCATTTACTTACCTCAACCATTTGCAATACCTTCTTTGGTTCCACTGAATGATTTGGACGTGTAGAACTAACACCCAGGATTCGACAATATCAATGTACTAAATTCAAATGAATTCCTATAAACTTCAATGAACCACTTCAAGAAGAATACTTACCTCAACCACGTGTAGTACCTTCTTTAGTTCAACCGGTATGATTTCTTCTCACAAGATTGAGGGGTATATCAGACCATTTTCCCTTAAATGAAATGTACATAATCGTACAACAGTCACGTAATTATTTTTATACATTCTCTATTAGTTTAGTTCAATATATTTTATATTTTGATCCTTCTTTTTTCATCTATAAATTCAATAAGTAGCGTTGTTTGATATTTATAATTTATTATTATAACTATTTAACAAATAATTATTCAGTGAATAATAAATTTTATAAATCATTTTTAATTTAGAATTATAACATTTAAGAATATCTGTGCAACGTGCGAATACGAATACTAATACTAATATTATGTAAACGATAAAAGCCTTTAAAGATACAAATAATATATTGACATTATCCAGCAAACCTTCTACATAGAATGAAATTCTCAATTTTTCAAAGGAGGATGACAAAAAAAAAATGAAAGCAGGATATAAATATATTAATTAAGACAAATTTATGTTTTTGGGAGAGAAAAAATAATTTTAGACAATTAACTTAAATCAAAATATCATATTTCTTAACTTAATAAAGTTAGAGCAGTAATTAATCTTGTAATATAACCTTATTTATTAAATAAGCGAATATATAAGTCTTTTCGATAATCTTTCTTATTGCTTTAATTAATTTTAATTGTAGATAAGTAATTAGTTTAAATTGATTTTTTTAGATTTTTAAACGTGTACGGTGTCATATTTAAAAATCAGACTGACAATAAAAATATTTTTAATAACTACAATATTAATAATAAAAGTAATAAAGACACAAACAAATATAATAATCTCAAGCAAATATCCAAATAAAAATTAATTGCATACATAGTATAAGTGAATGAAATAACTAATTAAAAAGAGAATGAAACGTAACAGAAAAACACTTAAAATAAGGATAAAAAATAAAGATATATGAAGAATCCTATGAGACAACTTATGCATTAAAAATAGTAAAAGATATAGACTATCCATGGGACAAAACAGACAGATATTTGTTCCAAGATCCTTAATTAGATGTTATTTTTATGGTTTGAATCTTAGAACATTAATGTTGTTGAGATACGAATCATCAAAAAAAGATATAATACTATCATGTAATTACTCGCAAGGTTATTTTTTAAAATTTTTATTAAATTATTATGTTTATCCTTTTTGATAGTTGTCCTGAGTCATTTATGATTGATTGGTGAAGTTGGTTGAAAATTTTGAACTATTCGATAATTACAGTTACTAAGTTAGTGGGTATTTATTATTTTTTTTTAAATAGTTGATAGTTAATGGGCTAAGTCCATATACGCTAATCAATTGGCCCATACAGTGAAATAAGTTAAAGGAATTTAGCAGTTTAGAATAATTTAGGGAAGAAAAACGATGGTAAAAAGAGGAGGAAATTTCTTAAGAAGCGTCGGACGAGAGGGCACCGACTTCAGGTTAGTTTAATCAAAATTTTCCATCACTAAGTGAAATAATGAATTTCTGTTGTACGAAATTTGTTGGTTAGAAGTTAGTGGAAAAAATCCTTAATATGCTATAGTTGAATTTAGATTAAAATTTGAAATAAGAAATTGGCAGATGATATATATTCATTTATTTAATATTTTTTTAGGAATTAGGAATAGTGGGAATTGAATTATAAAAGTGTAAGTATGATATTTGGTAGATTTTGAATGTCTTAGCCAATTACGTGTTAGTGGATAGTATATAAATTGAATAATAACTATCAATTATTAATAATCGACCAATGATTGGCCATAAGGAGCCAATAATATTGGTAGGAAAGATACATATATCGATAAGCACATTGCAAAATGGGTTAGTTTTTCTTTGTCAGAGTCATTATTACACTGTTTGAAGCAAGTGGATTTGTAAATCCCTGTTAAGGGTACGAAATTCGTGTATTTTTTGTGGTATGTGTTTGAGAGTAATGGAACTTGGTGAAGGGTTTACTTGTCCACTTAATTAATTTTCAAAATAAAAAGAGATAATAAAAGGTAATATGATAAATTATTTGTGTGTGATGGATTGAAAATGGTACAAGTATCGGTGTCATAAAGACAAAGTTTATTACTATAGAATGTAAATTGTAATCCGAGAATGTCAAAACATATATGTAGTAAATGATATATTATTGATCTAATTTATTAGGTGTGACTATGTTCTGTACTAAACTCGTGTAATTGTGATAATTAAGGTAATTATATGTCATAGCGACGATTTTTTTTTGAGATGTTGCATTTTCCCCTTTGTTTGCTATCATATTGTGCACATGCATTGACATGTGATTGAGTATGAGTAAAGGTCTAACACGTGGAGATCGTCTGTGTTGAGATCAAATTATGATTATTTTGACACGTGGAGATTGTCCGTGCGATGGAGAAGTTATGATTTTAATTTGGGCACGTGGAGATCGTCCGTGTGGAATTTACTTAATTTATGATAGTGCGTTGAGATCGTTCACACAGACGCGTGGAGATCGTCCGTGTCGGTATATGGACCTCGCGAGTCCCCCATGGGTCATGAACTCTCGATGTATTTCTGAGGAGTATCATGTATATACGGTTGAAAGAGTACTTGGTATTTTGAGGCATATCATTTCATGGTTTCAGATTGCATTGCATCCCATGACATCCTTCATTCTTGATGATTATGTATTTTATTAGTGGTTGGAAAGTACTTGATATTTGGTTACCTATATGTAATGAACTTGATCTCGTGTATTTTCGATACTGTGAGTGCTTTTTGTGGAGGTTGTAATTGATGAATATTAAGCTTGTTGTTGAGATATGTGCTTGTTGATGGTGAACTGTTAGGTTGGGCTGGTTTTATGTAGGTTGTAGTTGTGGAGGTTCGGTTGGGGTGTAAGGAGTACCCGTATTTTATCCCCTTAATTTGTGTTTAGTGGTTTACTTGTTGAGTACCGTATGGTTGGTACTCACCCTTGCTTCTATAATTTTGTAGGTTATTAGTCCTGACCTTTGTGATAATTTTTCTTATCCTTGTCTGAGGCTTCTTATGGAGATTTGAGAGGTAGTTGCTTGTCATTTTTGCAGACCTTCTTTCTCCTTAATTATGATTTTGTTCTATTCTAGAAACAAGGTCATTAGAAACTTGTATTTCTCTTTCAATTTTGTAATAACACATTAGAGACTTGTATAAGTGACAACCAGATTTTGGGGTTTAATTAAGTTTACTTTATTTTCCGAATTTATGATATTGGTTGGGTTTTAGGCTGACTTGTCTTGTTGGATAAGATAAGTGTCATCATATCCATTTTTTGATCGTGAAAACATGGTATCAGAGCCCCAGATTAATAGGTCTTATGTGTATACAAGTTGAGTCTAAGTAGAGTCTCGAGAATCGGTACAGAGACGTCTGTACTTATCATCGAAAGGCTATAGTGACTTTTAGGAAAAAAAATCTTCATTTCTTGAATCTCTATCGTGCATTTCTTGTCCATTCTGATTTTTATTGCTTCATTTCATTCACTTCATTTATGTGATGACTCATGCATAGTTCCTAATGTGAGTAGTAGTTGTGTCGTGTATAACTTGAAGGTAAGACCTAATATGAAGGTGAAAGTGATAAATTTATAAAAATGATGTGTGATAAGTTAAGAATGTTCAACAATTTAAAAGAATTAGGTAATATAATGACTCCATGATTCATGTTGAGGATATTCAAATGATGAGGTTGAACAATAGATTGAGGGATTTTATGAACGTATTTATATTTGGTTAGTTACCCTAAAGGGAATACTATTTGTGTGGTATAGGCAACATCTTGATTTCGATAATTGAAAGTGAAACGATTAAAATGATGGCTAGATAATGGACATTTATCTTTGGAAATTACAATTATTAAATTTATCATAACATAAATGAGTTGCTTAGAAAATGATGAAATAATGATGCACCAATTGAGGTTAGAATTTCTACTATGATTTTGTAGATTGTGTATATATCAAAGAAGGCTATGATACGACTACTACAATAATATCGATGCTTACTTGATTTTGGTTAGAGTTATAGAACGTGTTACTTTTGGTATTGACTTGACCTATAAAAGAATACATATAGCTTGGGCTAGATATATAACTAATTTGGTAATATTTTACAACTATTTCATTAGTAGAAATGTGTGACCTATTTGGATATGGTCTTCTCGGTAGGTATGATGTGTTCTAGTGGTGGATGTAACGGACTTTCACTATGTGGTACTAATGGTATATGAAAACAAATATGTTGATTATTAAGCGTGAATACTAACTACCTAAGGAAATTATCAATTGTATCACGTGATCATATAATAATGTTCGATATTGCATTCATATTTGAGAAACCAACTAGCTTGTTACTACAGACGAATGAGTTAATCATTATTTATAAGGGAAATCTTAGTGGTGGATCTTTGGTACGATATTAATGTGTGTAGGTTATGTGTATGTCTTTCAGATTCTAAATGAGCGGCGGTGATTTTATCATAAGCTCCAATAGTGTGGATTAATATTGAAA
Organism: Solanum pennellii; assembly: GCF_001406875.1. NCBI lineage: Eukaryota > Viridiplantae > Streptophyta > Magnoliopsida > Solanales > Solanaceae > Solanum > Solanum pennellii. The sequence continues at coordinate 58,083,963 of NC_028648.1, forward strand.
TTACAATCTTATAGGTAAAGAAAGTTTCAACGAGTATAGTTGTGTGAAGGTAATTGAAGAATTTAGTAAGAAAGTACATATGAGATTGGGTTAGTCCTTTGATTTTGGTTGGTATAAATGAATTTAAGGTGTCATATTGATGAAAAAGTTGACTTTATGGTGATGGCAAGGGCTAACTAAGTATAATGGTAATAAGAGTTTGTGATGGATTGTGATTGAGAATAACTATATGATAAAGATTGTTTGTTAAATGAATTTTTTATATGGTAATGGAAACTTGTGAGTATGTAATGTTATGGTTTGCTATTATTTGGTGAGTAGCGTGGTTGCAAGAAAAGTTGTAGAGGTGTTGAAACACCGCTCGAACAGAATTTAAAAGAGCTAGAGTCATACAAAAATTGTGGGATGTAGTGTAGTCTTCGGAAAAAGGTGAGAGTAAGAATATTTTCTCTAATTGTAAAGGCTAAGAGGGTATCTTCATAGGGGTTGAGAATTGGATTCAGAGATATGTGATTTCATCCGTTTTCTCTAGCTATAAATAATATATGGTGTCACAAGATCATCAAATTGGTTAAAAACTATTAGATAAAACTTGAGAAATTGAGTGTACGGATATTCAGCTCGAGTATGATGATTAGTTATTTTGTGGTTTTGAGTTTGATAATGAGTATTGTAGGATTTTAAACGAAATATATGATGAGGCAGATGGAGAGGCGATCAATGATAAGCTAAGATACGTAAAGTCATAAAAATCTTAAAGGTATGAGCTAATGTTGATAGATAATAGGATTGTGATACATACATAGTTAAAATTAAAAAAAAAATCAAGTTTTTTTGCGAGTCTATATTCGTGATAGTATGTTTAGTCAAAGTATGAATTAGTAAGGTAAGAAATATTTGATATTGACCATTTGAAGGGACTGGGATATGGGTTGAATCATAAGTTTAGTTACTTTTGATTGTTATATAAAAAGGGGTTTCACGTTATGTTTAAGTTTAGAGAATAAGATAAAAAAAATCATGGGTTGTTGGTCAAGGGATAAGATTAATAAGCGAGTTAGCAAAAGGAACAAGAGTCTCGTGTATTGAAGAGTTCAAGGTATATAAAATAAGCGCATGAAAAGAACTTAATAGTATAGCTGTCAATATGGGCTAGTCCACCCCATACGTGCTAACCCGTACAGGTTTCAACATTAACAGGTCAGGCCGGGCTAGCCCAGTTTTGGTGTGGGCCAGAAAACGGTCGGCCTAACCCACAAGTACTTGGACCACAGGCTTGCCGGGCCATCCCACTTTTTTTTAAAATTATATTATTTATTAAATTAAATTATAAATTATAATTTAAGATATTATTACAAATATCGACAAAACAATATTACACGATGTTAATGTTACTACTTTTTAATCAATTCCACAAATAAAAATATCTTTATAATATTTATTAAGTTTTTTTTCTAAGAATAAATATCTAAATAACCTGAAGATTCTAGGTAGATTTTTTACATTTTACTTTTATAGTATACAATTTCTCTGTTTTATTTTTACTTGTTACTGTTTGACTCTGAAGCATTCATTAAGAAAATAATTATTGGACATATATATTATCAAAAATGTAAGTATAACCAACAAAAAAGAGTAGGTATCAATAAAATTAAATAGGAGCATATATTAAAAAATATTTAAGTAGGTATTAGAATAATAAATGTCATGATGTTTGAGCTGATAGTGAACTTAATATAACCTAATTGTTTTGAGTTTGGACTCTCTTTAATTTTAAATTTTAATATTATATTATATTTTTTAATTAATTTTTATTGGCCCAGGGGCCGGCCCTACCTATATTTCTGAAGCCCCACAAATCAGCAAGCTTATTCAGGCCGGACTAAAAAGCTCTTTTCTCAAACGGCTCTAAAAATCGTAGCCCAACCCTATTAAATCCCGAGTTAGGCCAGGCTGGCCCAACAGGCCTAGCCCATATTGACGGCTCTATTTAAGAGATGTGAAGAAATAAGACCTCGCATATAGACTCTTGGTCGGAAGTTGAAGGATGTATGAATTTTCATATATAAGTTCTAATATGACTATGAATGTGAATTTGTTCGATATAGACTTACTAGGGTTTTATCATATATTATTATAAAGATGGAGTTTTAGTTAGGGTGACAAACAATTATGAGTGAAAAATTATATAGGATTATGTCGAGCTAGATTGTTCAACTTATAATAGGTAACTTACAGATATTAAATGCGGTAGACCTACAGTTCTACATGGTTAATGAGAATTTGGAGGGGATTGAAACAACTTTGTTGATGACACATGTAAAATGTTATGATGTGTTACATAGGAATATGATGGTTAGTAGAGATTATGAGCTTATAGTATACAAAATTATTTGGGTAACCAAAAATTTCTAAGTGATGGTATGAGGTATATGATGATTTGAATAATAGTTGAAACGTTGGTATGAGAAAGATTGTGTGGTGTTGATATTGGACATGATTCAATAGCTTCATCTCGATGAGAAAGTGCTATCAAATTTGAAAGTAGTGCTCCTTGGATGAGAGTTTATCTATCATATGATGCTTAAATGAAAACGAGATAGAGTCATAGTTCGAATTTTTTTGAGGCTATAATGTATATGCTAAGAAGACTTTGATACAAGTGATGATTTGAGAATAAGGTAAATGAATGGTATGGTTATGATGTTTGTTGATTTTAAGAGTGTTGACTTTAATGGAGTACTGTGAGATGTGAGGTTTAATAAATCGAGTATGTGTAAGATTGCAATGAGATCAGGCTAGTTGATTGCGGGTGGAAAAAGATTGAGATATGGAGTCATCTAATATAACTGTTTGATATGTTCACTATGGAAAAAATATCTTATGTTACCCGACCTTGGTTCTGTACATTTTTAGGTGACCACCTACTTCGTTTCAGACATGGTTTGGAGTGTGATTCGCTGCATATGCTCGTGTGCTTCTACATCTATGGTTAAACTCCTAGTGGTGGATCGAGTGTACCGGTCCTCTAATATCCTCTTAGTAGGGTGGTATTCTTGAGCATACTTGGTCATTTTAGTTAAAACAAATTTGATATTGTTTGGAATAGTTAAAATATACCGGTGGCACGCACAACGTTACTTATGAGAACTTATATAAGAGCTATGAAGAGTTGCAATTGTCTAAGAGTGTTGTTAGAGGTTCTACATTTTGAAGTGTATCGCTTGTTGGGTGTTTACTAAATCATTTCTTTCTTTGGATTAATATAAGTTGGATTCTCCTTTGATGAGTATTCAATGTTTTTAGATCATTTTTTAAAACTTAACTCGTGAAAAGATTGTGTTGTGAAAAGAAAATCTTGATAAGATATGTGATGATTTGTGCATTATGAGTGTGATAGTTGGTTCAGGCTCCCTTTTGGTTGTAGCTAGTATTGATTCATGAGGTTATCTTGTTTATGTTAGAGAAGATTTGTCTTGGTGGTTGTGTTATAGTTTAGATGGTTTTGGTTCTTAATGGATTCCCGTGTTAGTTTGATACTGGAAATTAAACCTGATTTGTAGATCTTCCAAAGTTTGATTCGTAAGTTTAGTTCTTAATAGCTGATCTTGATGGAATGATTTTACCGATGAGCTCACTTGGAGAGATGAACAGTGACTCTAGAAGGTCATAACTTAGAATTTTGATAACATTGGTTATTCTTCCTTCTACTCCCTTATGTTCGAGGACGAACATGATTTTTAGTAGTGGATAATGTAATGACCCGCAAGGTCATTTTTGAAAACTTTTATTAAATTACTATTTTTACCCCTCCCGATAGTTGTCCCGAGTCATTTATGATTGGTTGGTGAAGTTGGTTGAAAATTTTGAACTATTCGATAAATACAGTTATTAAGTTAGTGGCTATTTATTAAATAATTTATTTTTAATAGTTGATGGTTAATGGGCCAAGTCCATATACCCTTACCAATTAGCCCATACAGTGAAATAAGTTAAAGGAATTTAACAGTTTAGAATAACTTAGGGAAGGAAAACGATAATTAAAAAAGGAGAAAATTTCCTAAGGGGCGTCGAACGAGAGGGCACCGACTTCACGTTAGTTTATTCAAATTTCCATCACTAAGTGAAATAATGAATTTCTGTGGTATAACATTTGTGGTTAGAAGTTAGTGGAAATATCCTTAATATGCTAAGGTTGAATTTAGATTGATATTTGAAATAAGAAATTGGCAGATGATATATATATATTTATTTAATACTAGTTCTCGAACACGTGCAACGCACGTGTATTTCATACCATTTTAAACTACACGAACACATAGTCAACTATGAACCTGTGTGCTCCAAGCATTGTCCATGTCCACATTTCAAAGTTCAAATATGCAAAGGCATTCACAGATCAACTTGTATCTGAATTTGAATTTTATTGCAACAGAAGCTTTTCATAAATAGATATTATACTAAAAGAAGTGAATATGCTGCTAGCTTAGCAATAATACAAAAAATGTTGGTCAATATTTGTAGCTAAATCAATTATATTGGAATAGATTTATCTAAAGTAAGACTCTTTTTGGAGGAGAAATCTAACCAAAGAAGGCAAATGAAATAATTGGACAAACCCACCTTATGATACATTTTATAAAGTATTTAACGAATGTTAAAAGATTGATCAGAATAAATATTATTGAGAAGATTAAACTATGTACAACCAATAAAACAAAGAAATTTTATATATTAAAATATGAATGAAAATGTAAAAAGAAGTTGGAAGATGAAAGAAAAAAAAAATTAATGAGTGAAATAAATTTTAGAGTTCCTACACACAAGAATTGTAGGAATAGTAAATTAAAGTTTTTCTTAGAAAAGTTAAATTTATACAACAAAATTATGGAAACATGAAAAGACACATGGAAAATTGAAAGATCAAATACTATTAAAATAAATATAAAAAAGATAGAGATGAAACTTAACTTTAAAAGATACATGCATCTACTTTAATTTCTTGTCTTTAAGGAACAATTACTCATTTGTATTTTTTTAAAATTTGTGTGAGAAATTTGAAAGGTCAAAATTTTGAAATGAGAATAAGAAGATTATATATATATATATAAAAAAAAAAAAAATTATAACAGTTTTAGTTTAGTAGAAGGGTAAAATGATAATTCAACTTTTCATTTTGGAGCTTCCCACTTATAATAATATATGATTTTTTTTAGAAATTAGGAATAGTGAGAATTGAATTATAAAAGTGTTAGTATGATATGTGGTGAGATTTTGAATGTCTTAGCCAATTACGTGTTACTGAATAGTATATAAATTGAATGATAACTATCAATTATTAATAATCGACCAGTGATTGGCCATAAGGAGCCACTAATTTGTGGGAAAGATACATATATCGATAAGCACATCGCAAAATGGGTTAGTTTTTCTTTGTCACAGTCATTCTTACATTGTATTACTGATTTCATAAATTATTCGGGATCGAATTTTATATTTTGGTTATCACATTATGATTCAAATTCTGATATATATGGATATGTAATTAAATATTCGGCATATTGTATTTTGTAAATACCATTAGATTGATGATTTTGGAGAACTGAAACTTAACCCTAGACTTGAAATTTTAAAATATAAGAGTTGATATATTAATTGGCACTAAGGTTAGCAACTTGATTAAAGATTTGAGTAAGATTTTAGGTCTAAGATAGACACATAGTAAGATGAGTGTTCTTAGTTTCGAAATTTTATTGTGGTCATTAATGTGAATAGATTGCTTTGAGTTGGAAGTACACCAAAAGGGAAAGGCTCAAGTCCCGAAGTGATTGTTCTACTATTTGAAGCAAGTGGATTTCTAAACCCTTGTTAAGTGTATAAAATTCGTGTATTTCCTTGTGGTATGTGCTTCGGAGTGATGAGACTTGGTGAAGGGTTGACTTGTCTACCTTGATTAATTCTAATGATAAAAATGGATAATAAAAGGTAATATGATAAATTGTTTCTGTGTGATGGATTGAAAATGGTACGAGTACCAGTGTCATGAAGACAAAGTTTATTACTATAGAATGTGAATTGTAATCCGAGAATGCTAAAACATATGGGCATTAGCTGATATATTATTGATTTGATTTATTAGGTGTGATTATGTTCTGTACTAAACCCGTATAATTTTGATAATTGAGGTGATTATATGTCATAGTGATCGGCGATCACTGATCTTCTAAGCGAGGTCTATCAATAGTCGCCAAAAGATGTCTTGTACTCAATAAAAATAAGAGCAAGCGCAGTATCAGTACACAACCACAATCTACTGGTAGGATCATGTGATTATTCCATTAAGTACAATATACATAAGTAAATACAACATTATAATCATGCAAATACCCAACATGTACAATATTGATTATTCACATTCTCAACAATATGCATTTACAACAAATCATTGGTCCTCTCATGGAAATCAAACCCAAAATTGTTAGCATATCGAAATGTGGTATTTGATCCAATGTTTATGTCAGAACGTGGCAAACAATCCCATAATTATGTCGGAATGTGACAACTGACCCAAGTTAGTGTGTAGAAACGCAACATTCGATCCATTCAACAAGCCGCAATCACAATGATAAGTATATTCTCAATAATCATACAATCAAGAAGTGATTCAATACATGTATTTATTTATTCATATTTATTTACATTTAGTGTGATCAATAACGCAACATTTGAATACATACATGCATCATAATGAACCAAAAACAAACATATATCACACAACATGAAGTTACAATCATCACCTTTCTCGAACAAAGCTTGAATCCCCTAAGAAACTTGATTCTTCCTCTTTTGGATTCATTCCGTTTGTTCTTGGTCTAACAATAATTATAACACAAGAATCAATAAACGATCAGTAATTACCCAAATTATTACCGATCTTGTCGGCCTTAGATCAAACCCTTGATCCCAAGTATCTAAATTGGGTTGTTTCCACCATAAATTCCTGATGGAAACCCTCCCTCAATGATACTACCCATTAGATTACGTTCTGCGGATCAAAAAATAAATTTGGGGAGTGAATATCTTACCTTTTAGCCTTAAGAATGGTGGAAAACTGTCAAGAAAAGACATGTGTTCATTCCTTAGCTCTCAAGTTAAAATTGCAAAATAAAACGTTTTTGGAATTTATTTCTGACTTTAAGTCGCGTCTATTCCGCTGCAGCGGCCCCGCCATGGCGGAAGAAATCCCACCTTAGCGTCTTGCACGGAAACAGTGAACAATTTTAAGAATTCCAAAACCGCATTTCACAATACACCTTCAACCAATGACACTTAGAAACTACTCGTTCATGCCAAGATTAGTTTCGGGTGTTCTACTCAACCGAATTCAATTCTATAAAATCGTACGGGTTCCTTAACATCTTACCTATCTACTCATGTGATTAAATTCATAATTATCACCCAATTGTTGATAGGTTTCTCAATACTTTAATGAATCCGATTTCATCCAAACTAGATTGAGAAATTTCAAGTTACTATGAAAAAATTTTCCAATCCAAAAATTTTTCCCGTTGAATTTTCTTTAAAGACGAAACCGGATTGTTACAGAAATAAGGAGATCAAAAAGTTGAACCGTAAAACCCCTGGTTTAAGGAATATCTGACGTGAAAATAAGGAAAATAAATTAAAGTATTTTAACTAATACTTATTCCAAATAATATGAAGTAACAACGTAGCATTATTTAATTCCTAATTTTAAGGATATAATAACGTGGATTAAGGAAAAGAAGAATATTCCCTCCCCTATTTAAGGCTATGTAGTGCCAAATTTTTAGGCTTAAAATTTGCCATGCACTTTTTTTATTAACAGAATGTCAATTCTCTATATGCAGGAGTTGTACCTATATGTTAATTTTTCTCATAGTAAAATATAAAGTATACTCTTCCATTACATATTAATTTAAATTTTCAGTTTTCAAGACTATTTTAAAAATACATTTTTAATTTTACCCTTTAAATTAGTATTGGAATTAGTTATTGTAATTAATGTTTACTTATTTTTGACAATAATTAATAAGGATAAAAATGAAAAATTATGTTTAATTTATATCATAATTTACTTTTCTTAAAGAGTGTGAAACACCTCAAAGCTTAGATTAATATAAAACGGAGGGAGTAAGAATTTTTAAAATAATATAAATTAGTATAGAATAATAACAGGATTAACAATTAAATACTTCTAAATACTTTAGTATATATTTACAAGATATGAACAAAGATTACTAGATTCTCATGAATTTGTATTTAACTAGCTAGATTCATCACTGCTTACTTCTTTATTACTTTTCCTACATAGCAGGTCCAAATTAAAATTAAACTCAAATGTATTAGTGAGTTTCTTATAATTTCGTTTATTTGAAATTGAGGTATAGTTTTTATTATCATGGATAACATAATACTAGTTAATATTTTTTCTGTTCACTTTAGATTTTTGTGTATATATATATATATATAAAAGAATTAAATTTAGGCTTATAATTTTAAAATTTTAATGATTTTCAATAGTAAAAATATAAATGTCGAAACGATTAAATTTATATTATAAATCAACTTTTTTATAATAGTGCACACATTATCTCAAAATCCTATACTAACAAGAATTGTTCTTAAATTTTCAATTTTCCTCTTCTTTTTTCCCATATAAACTTATATGATGTTCTTTTTACTTTCTTAGTATACCTAAGTTTTAGTCAAAATTTCTTTTACGTTTTATGAATTTCTTGTGACATGTTGAATTTAAAAGAACATGTCCAATCACTTGTCTTTTTTTTTTAAGAAATTTTTTCGCTATTTGATTAAGAAATCCTTAAAGTTAAAAAAAAAATCCAAAAAAGTTTTCTTTTTCTTTTTGTAATGGTAGTATTAATCAGAAAAACTTCTCCGCACCCATATTAATCTTATTTTTTGTGTCACTATTTTGAATTATCGCATCAAAGTAAATGCACACTTAAATTTTGACAATTCTCGAATATTATGCGGACTCAGAAATTTCATGAAGGGTATTCAAGAATTCTATAGATAAAAGAAGAAAATTAATGAATGGGTATTATAAAATTTTGTAAATCAAACTATGTAACATAAATAATTATTATTATAAATTAAAAATATAATAATTTTTTAAAAAATCAAACTATATAATATTTAGCTTGAATGTTCATGTTTATTTTAATAGGAAGTGAACGAAAAAAAAAAAAAGAAAGATTAATTTAGAATGAAATCACATTCATACTTAGAGATTTCACCAAAAAATCGAAAATAAAGAGTAGAATCAAAGCGAGATTTTTTAAAAGATTTTATATGAATTTTTTTTCACTTATTATAGTTTTATAGAAGAAAAAAAAGAAATAGGATTTTCTAATCAATTTTAAAATAAATAATTAATTTTTAAAATTTTATTCAATAATTTATAATTAAAAAGAAAAGGAAAGAAAAGTCAAATCGATTAAAAATTTAAGTGGCTACTAAACTTTTTTTTTCTTTAAAATTTTAAGTTGTAGTTCATTAATTTATGATTATTTTAGTAGAAAATATTAGTTTTGTTATTAAAAAATGGCAAATTTATTAATTAATAGGTCTTTTGAAAATGTCTAAACAAGATGTAGGTGTGAGGAATCAAACTCACGCAGATGTTTTTCACCTCAGCTTTGGCTGAGTGCCAGAATCCAAAGAACGTTAGTTGTTTTAAGGGTGTTCGAAACTTCTTATTTAATTATTTAAAATATTATTTTATTTATATATATGATACAATTTTCTGACAAAAAGTATCCGTTTGAACACTCTGGGCATGTGTAGCTACGACCCTAAGTACTGTATCATAATGTCATATGAATTGATGTTTAATCTTAAATTTTGAAGTGACTTAATAAGTAATTAATATTGAGAATAAAATTTAAAAAATTATTTTTCTTAATATATTAAAAATATATATTTTTTAAATAATAGATAAATAAAATGAAATCATGAAATTATTTTTAAAATAAGGAGATGAGGGAATATGTAACTGTCAGTACTACAGACAACAACAATGCATATGAGGGGGAAGGAACGATCACAATTAATTGGAAATGATTCGTAGTTTGATTAAGATAAGTTATTGTTGAATTAATTATCTTAAAATTAATTATTTTAAAATTATTATTTGATCTTTAATATGGGTTAAAAAAGGGGGAATGTAGTCTTAGTATAATTAATTTTGATGTAAATTATTCTAATGATTCAATTTATACCAAATATAAATAATCATTTTAAAGTTAATCTCAAATTAATTATCCCTTATTTCTTATATCAAACAAGCCCTCAAAGTGTTGAGCATGACAATTATTTGTCTATATAAAAGCACATTTCCTTTTATCTTGTCATAAATTTCAAATAAAAATATCTACGCTTTGTATTTTCAAAGTAAACTAAACTATGAAATAATTCAATTGACAAGAACTTAGCAAAGCGGGAAAAGAAAGAGGGAAGGGGAGCAGCGTCTTATTCTCCTCGCAAGAATTTCCAGATCGTAGAAGCATTCGGAACGGGCTCCGCACTCATTTCGTTGGCCTACCTATCGGGCGCCAATAAAAGAGAAAGTTTTCAGTAGATAATTAACATAAATAATCCATTTAGGCATCAATAACTTACCCCAAATCCTGCTACTAGTACAAATTTCTATGCATTTTAAACATGTTATATACATTTTACCATCGTAACGTGAATTCTAACAACTATTTTATTATATGATAAGATGAATGACACTCTCACCAAAAGTCTTAGATCCAAATGTTTAGAGAGATTTTAATAACAAGGACTTCAAAAATTTGAATTAGTTGAATTAATAAATTATGAATATCGTACGTTTATAAATTCATATTACCAAGAAATTATCATTGTTTCATATGATTATAAATTTATATTACAAAGAAATTATCATTGTTTTTAGGGATAATGCACAAGTATCTCCTCAATCTATGTTCGAAATCTCAGAGACACACTTATACTATACTAAGGTCATATTACCCCCTGAACTTGTTTTATTAATAATTTTCTATCCCTTTTGGATTACTGACACTATTTTGTGGATCAAACGCTGGTTGATTTTTTTATAAGTTAATGTCACGTATATCGAAAATAGATAGAAAATTACTTATAAAATAAATTTAGGGAGGTAATAGGACCTCAATATAGTATAAGTGTGTCTCTGAAATTTTGGACATAGATTAAGAGGATACTTATATATTCTTCCTTGTTTTTATTTAATATATTATATAATTAATTATTTATTTATTTGAGTTATTAATACGAATATCATTTAATCAAAAGTCAAATTTGCATACAATTTACTAGAAGTCTAAAGGTTGAAAAGACTTTGAAAATTTAAATGAATTGAATCAATAAAATAAATATCTTATTGAAAGTTTCGAGGAGCATGGTCGATATTTGACCATATTTAATCAGTCCACATCGATATGTTGAGCCGTTTGTTGTAAAAATGTGTAGTCCCCACCCCAATTGATGCCTTTGTTTGATATTTTGGGCAAGTTGGCCATGCCTTTTTCTTTCCACGTGGATAAACTTCACCCCTTGCTTCTTGGAAACCACTATCCAATTGGCTAATTTCCACCAAATGGATCAAATGTTTTAATCATTAGGGATAACAATGGGACGGAGAAAATGCAGAGCGGGATATATACATATATAGCTATGCGAAGTGGGTGGATTTAAGGTGGTGCAGGGCGGAAAAGGATGTGGAATGAATTGAAGTTGGTTGTTTTAAAAACTAATGTAAGATGAGGCGAAAAATTATTTTTATTTTTAGAAGTATGACACTATTTGAATATTAAAAGAAGAGAAATCGTCATTATTTTTACTTTTGTTAAAACTAATTCTAATAAAGTTTGAAAAATACTTCGATGTTTGGTATTCATTTTCTAGTAATTTTCATGCCATAATAATGACAGTGGTCGTCTTTATCCTTTGAAAAAGTTATTTTGAAAACTGTTCTCGATCTCCCTTTGATGGTGATTATTACCATGAGGATTATTATTATTGTCTTTTATCTTTTATTATGTTACATGTATTATTATGATTTTGATTATCAAATTCTTATTTTAAATGATTATGTGCTTCTATAATACTATTTGATTTTGATAATGGAACAGTTCTAGTTAGACGAGTTTCATAATTTTTTTTAGTATATATTGCTCAACTAAAAAAAAATATGAATCAAATTATAACACATTATAAATCTCTTTTCACAATATTATTGTTGTAATATATTCTCTTATCTTTATATTTTTCCTCGTGATTTTAATTGAAAAGTACTTATGTATACAACCAAGGTATAATCTCATACAATTTTGAAATCTTGTAATAGTAAGTGAATTTAGTCGTAACAAGCTAAGCAATTGATAATACATTTACCTTAACATGGTCATTACTTTTCTTTCAATTTAGTCCATAATTTAGATGGATTTTTCACTATCGTGATAGTTAATATTCAAATCTTCATTCAGTTGATGACAAACAAAAATTATAGTCTTCATTTTATTTTGACTTGATATTCATTATCTTGAGTGACAATAATATCATTTCGCATTAAATAACCATGATAAATAATTTTTAAAAATATTTGTTAACTAGAGTGTGAAGTTAACCAGCTATCATAGTAAACCTATTCAGGACTATTAGTTAGACTGAGTTAGAATCTAAAAGCTTCCTTTTCTGTCTACAAATATAACAAATATTTATACACGTGTTAAGTGTGAGCAATAAATATTGTTAGGTGTGAACAATAAACACCAAAATATTGTAACTAACTCTTAATCCAATAGAAGATGAATTTTTTGGGTTCAATTACTTCTTCTTTTGCATAGCTCAAACCTCTAATGGAGTTATCAAATCAAATGTCACAAATTTTAGTTTTAATAAATTTGACATGATGAAAATTGAAGTGAAAAGAAAATTGATTAATTTTAAGAAAAAAATAATAATAATCTCATTTTAGGCGTATCTCGATTAATTAAAGATTGATATTAACAACGTATTGTAAAATATAAGTAATATACTATATTATATGTAACCAAAAATATTGAGAATAAAATGAAAAAGAGAGGAAAAAATACCTTTTTATAAGATATGCAAACCATCTTTTAATGTTAACCCTTAAAAGATACATAAATTATGTACATGTATGCTAAGAAGTTAATTGAATGAAATATCCACAATTAAATGAATTCCTAACAAAGAGCGTAATTTACTATGTTATACAACATAGTAATTATCACTTTCTCATACATATATTAGCATTAAATAAGCGTTTGGTTATACATAAAGTTCCAAAGAGAACTATGACAAGCAAAAAGAAATCATATTTTTCAAATTATTGTAAATTTTGTTTGAATTAGATATTTTATTTTCAATGTTAGGCAATCCATACCTAAATAATATAAAAAGAAATGACATTTAAATGTGTTTTTGTCCTTAAAGAAAGTTCCTCAAAGAATTATATATTGCGGAAGATAAAGTGATATCTTTGCTAAACTTCCTCTTTCAAAAAAAATATAATATAAGAATGTGATGAAAAAGAATTTAGTTTTTTTTTATAATTGATAGCTAAGTAAAATTTATATCTCAATTGCTCTAGATCGTACTTAACAGTTTATTTGATAAAAATCTTTCATTAATTGATCGCTAATTAAGTAAATTAATTACTAAATTCTATTATTTAACTAAAAAATTATCACTTCACTGGAAAATCAAGAACAAAGAAGGATAATCTCAATCAAATAATGATAGAAGGGAATTTTTTAAATAAATTAATTGAATTGATTATCTTATGATTTGCTATAGATTGATAATCAAACTAACTAAAAGTGGACTAAAAACTAAATCCCAGGATATTGCAAACATCAGGAGACTCTATAGGTATCCTTAAATTAATTAATTTATGATTTTATATTATATTTATAAATGCGAAATATAAGTCGGCAAATTAAATACAATTTTATTATATATACTAAGAAATTTTATAGATACAATTAGTATAAAGATATATATGATGTGGCAGTAATTAATTAAGCTCTTATGAGTATAGATCAGATTTAGAGTGGATGCTAATAGTATGTGTTAGAAATTCAATAACAAACAATTACTTGATCCTACTATAGTGAAAAAATCCCGTCAATCTTGGCTAGCTTACCTTTGATACCAGAGTTCGATTAAATTCTAAAATCGTCTTTAAGTGAGTATCAAATATCAAGTGAAAATATCAAAAAGGGTTGTAGTAGAGTCGCAAATACTTTTCTATTCTTAATTAGAGGTTTTTGTTTGAGTTCCCCTATACAGAGTCGTCTTTGTTAAAGAACACATTACTCCCAGAGTCCCATTATAAAGCTTTTGAATACGAATATAAAATTAATCAAAATTTAATATGAATATCAAACACCGATAAAAAAAATCAAAAAGTAATTATACATAAACTAACAAAAATATGTAGAACCCTCGAAATATAGTGAGCCACAAGAACCGTCAACTTGATAATATGCATTATTCTTATGTCTAGTTTAAACATGTGAACTCTTACACACAATCATGCTAGTAAACGAAATTGAGACAAATCAATGGATTATTCAAAACATAGTAATTTTTTACCTACCGTTTATATATGGATCTTCTAAAAAAGACATTCAATAATTCTAATTATACTAACCTATCAAAATATAGTAACTTATTATATACCGTTTATATATGACCCTTTTAAGAAATATATTCAATAATTCTAATCATACTAATCTATCTGTTAAAACCTTCAATGGAGACTCAGCTGCTTAACTACTTAGCTGATCAACTCCTTCAATGGAGGTTTATGTGCAGGTGTGTGCAGAGGAGTGTGATGCGTAGAAGATAGGAGAAGAGAAGAAATAACAGAATGTAGAAAATGTGTATGTTGTTGTATTGATAAGATCAACATTTACATGTATATATACACCACTAAAACATGATCATAACCAACTCAGTAAAACAGTTATAACTAATTTATGCTCATAACTAACTAATGAGCTGTATAGTTGTATCAACTAACTATTTTAACTAACAACTAATTACTCAACTAATTGCTATCTAACTATTATCTTCAATACTCCCCCTCAAGCTGTATGGTGCAAATAAGTTGTATACACTCAGCTTGGATAATAGGAAATCATGTTGAGTTCTTCCTAGACTATTTGTTAATATATCAGCCAGCTGCATTCTTGAAGGCACATGCTCTGTCTGAACGAGTCCTTCTTGTATTTTCTCTCGAATAAAGTGGCAATCAATCTCTATATGTTTAGTTCTTTCGTGATAGATAGGATTAGCAGCAATTTGGAGTGCTGCTTTACTATCACAAAACAACCTAATTGGTAATTCCAACTCTATCTTCAGCTCTTTGTACAGACCTACTAACCACACCACTTCTGATACAGCATTGGCCATGCTTCTGTATTCTGCTTCAGCAGAACTTCTTGACACAGTATTTTGTTTCTTCGACTTCCATGAAATCAATGAATCTCCAATTTTCACTACAAAACCACTAACAGATCTTCTTGTCATAGGACATGTAGCCCAATCAGTATCACAATAGACTGAAAGTTGTTTACAAACCTTTGATGTCAGAATAATTCCCAGACCTGGTGCATTTTTTAAGTATCTTATTACTCTTAATGCACCCTCCATGTGTGACTTCTTAGGTTTGTGCATAAATTGGCTGAGATTCTGCACTGCATAACTGATGTCTGGCCTTGTCATGGTGAGGTATAGCAGCTTACCAACTAGTTTCTGATAGCCAGTTGGATCATCAAGAACTATGTCTTCATGTGTATCTTGAGCTTCATAGCTCATGTCAAAATCTTGACTAGTAAACCTTTGATTAACTTCCAAAGGTGTGCCAACAGGTTTGGTGCCTGCAAGACCAAAATCTGAAATAAGGTCCAAGGCAAACTTCCTTTGACTTACCATAATACCATCTTTGCTTCTTGCTATTTCAAGACCAAGAAAGTATCTCATCTCCCCCAGGTCCTTGATCTTGAAATGAGTGTTTAACATGAGTTTAGTGGCTTGAATCAACTGAGAAGAAGAACCAGTGATCAGAAGATCATCCACATAAACTAAAACAAGAACCAAATCAGAACCAGAACATTTGGTGAATAAGGAATAATCATGGTGACTCTGAGTGAAACCAGAACTTATAAGTGCCTCACTAAGCTTCAAATTCCATTGTCGAGAAGCCTGCTTCAAACCATAAAGTGATTTGTTCAACTTACAAACTTTAGACCCCCCTTGTTGTAGCAAGCCAGGTGGAGGAACCATGTACACTTCCTCAACTAAGTCACCCTGAAGAAAGGCATTAAAAACATCCATTTGATGTAGAAACCAACCATGCATAGCAGCTAAAGAGAGTACTACCCTCACTGTTACCATTTTAACAACAGGAGAGAATGTCTCTTGATAATCCAATCCTTCTTGCTGTGTATATCCTTTAGCTACAAGTCGAGCTTTATACCTCTCTACCTCACCTTGTGCATTAAATTTGACCTTGTAAACCCACTTACACCCTATAGCCTTCTTCCCAAGAGGCAATGGTACTAGATCCCAAGTATGATTATCATGTAATGCCTTTAGTTCTAGCTCCATAGCTTGAATCCAATGTGAATGTTGCACAGCCTCATTGTAAGAGGTAGGTTCTAGTATAGCTGAAAAGTTACACAGTGACTGAAAATATGGTGTAGAAATGGAGGAATAGGACATGTATGAGGATAAAGGGTGAGCAGTAGAGAAAGTAGGAGAATGTGTAGGACTGTGTGTAGCAGTATGGACAAAGTCATGTAACCATCCAGGTGGTTTAGAAGATCTAGTAGACCTTCTAAGGTCAGTAGTAGTAGAAGTGTCAAAATGGTGAGAGATTGGACTAGATGATGAGTCAATTGTTGTGGAGGTTTGATCTGGAGAAGTAATAGATGCTTCATGTAAAGGGATAGTAGGAGAATCATCATAAACAAACATATTAGAGTTTTCAGAAAAAAGAAGAATCACAGGACTCATCTTGAATATGCTGAAATGGATATTGATCTTCTCTAAATGTAACATCTCTACTAATGAAGAAGGTGTGAGTAGATAAGTCATATAATTTGTATCCCTTTTGGGTGGTAGAATAGCCCATAAGCACAGACTTGATGGATCTTGTGTTAAATTTATCACCATGAGTATGGTGATTGACAGCATAGCATAAGCAACCTATAACTCTAAGATGATGTAGAGAAGGTTCTTTGCCAAAAAACACAGCAAAAGGAAGTATTCCTGATAATGTAGTGGATGGTATTCTGTTAATCACATAAGCTGCATTTTGAACACATAGACCCCAAAATCTGATAGGCAAATTAGCTTGAAATCTAATAGCTCTAGCAACCTCTAGAATCTGTCTATGTCTCCTTTCTACTACCCCATTCTGTTGGGGTGTGTAAACACAAGAGCTTTGATGAACAATACCTGCTGTTCTAAACAACTCACTACAATGAGAATTAAAGAATTTTGTACCATTATCACTTTGAAATATCTTGATATAACCACCAAATTGCCTTTGTATTAGCTGAAGAAAGTCTTTCAATACAATAAATACATCACTTTTATACTTGAGGAGGAAGATCCATATCATTCTGCTACAATCATCTACCAAAGTAAGAAATTATCTATTTCCATCATAAGTAGGAAATTTATATGGACCCCAAACATTAGCATGAATCAAATCAAACACATTATCAGCTCTAGTAGGACTTTGAGGAAAGGGCAGTCTAGTTTTCTTGGCCAAAGGACATATTGGACATGATGTCAATTTTGAAGAACTAGAGATGTGTGGTATCTGCATTTGCTGAAGAACCTTGTGAGGAATATGTCCTAATCTTCTATGCCACAAATCAACATTATCCACTGTACTCAAAGCAGCTGAAGGAGAAACAGAAGAAGCAACAGTTGGAGAAACAATGTGTGACCAATAGTACAAACCATTTTCCATGCTACCAGTCCCCTTCACCTTCCCAGTGTGAAGGTCCTGCAATATGCAATGATCAGGATAAAACACCATGCAACAATGCAGTTCTTTAGTCAGCTCAGAAACTGACAGTAAGTTGTATTTGAAATCTGGAATATATAGAACATGAGATATATCTCCTTGTGTCAATCTAGACTTCCCACTAAAAACAATTAGTATTTTTTGACCATTAGGCAAATGAACCTTATTGTATTCAGTTGTAGGCAGTAGTTGAGTATCATGGAGCAAGTCTGGAGTAGAAGACATATGATTTGTTGCACCTGTATCAACTATCCATCTATGGCTAGATGAATTATGTACTACTGAACAGTTAACAATTCCTGCAGTGTTAGTTGAAGGAGTAGTAGGATAGCTGAGTTGATTGCTTGTAAAAGCCATGTTAACACCAGCTCCTCCATGATTACATGATCCTGTAGATCTATATCCATGAACACACATGTCAGCAGTAATACTGGATCCTGAACAATTATGAGATCCATGTAATTCACCATAACCATGAGCCTGTGTTCTAACTCCTGTGTGATCATTTACTCCAATAGACTTGTGAACTTCTCCTGCAGAATTATGATTGTGAGAAAATGACAAATTTCCATAAGAAGGCCCTACATTACGATTATCATACTCTGGTTTAAAAACAGGTGGTATATTATGCTGCACATTAGTTCCATCTTTCTTCTTCCCTTTATACCAAGATGGATACCCTATAAGCTGAAAACAATCATTTTTTACATGGCCTTTTGTGTGACAATGATCACAGAAGGCATTTGGAGACTTGTATCGAATCTTTGGTGGATGTTTAGCAGTCCAAAGAGCTGTAACATCATTTCCTTCAACTATGCCTTTCATTCCCAGAGAGTTATGATTTACATCAGACCTCTGACTCTCTTCTTCAACAATCATGGCATATGCCTGATTAAGAGTTGGTTCAAAAGTTTTCATGAGAATTTTCCTCCTAGCCTGCGAATGTGATTCATTCAAGCCTGCAAGGAATTGAATCAGTCGTTGTTGATGTAAATGTTCAACATAATCCTTTGACTTTGAACATCCACAACTTGGAAATATCACCATTGCATCATACTCTGCCCACAGTTCCTTCAACTTTGTAAAATAGACTGAAACAGTATCAATCCCTTGCGCAATTGTAGCAATCTCTCGATGTAGCTGATAAATCCTCACACGATTAACCTTATCAAACCGTTCCTTGAGATCTTCCCAGACTAATGATGCATCAGATGCATACACAATGCCACTTAAGAGATTGGAAGACACAGTGTTCATAAGCCATGAGAGAACAATTGCATTGCAAGTATCCCACTGATCATGATACTTAGTTTCAAAGCTTGCCTTCTTACAGGTTCCCATTACAAAACCTAGTTTCCTCTTAGCTTGTAAAGCAATTCGCATAGTTCTCCTCCATAAGCCATAATTTTCTGATCCTGTCAGCTTAACAGGACAAATAACAGACCTTGGATATCCGATGGATGCAAATAAAGAGGATGCGTGTAAGGAATGACAAGATCGACTGCCATTGTTGTTGATTCACCAACCTGCTCTGATACCATGTTAAAACCTTCAATGGAGACTCAGCTGCTTAACTACTTAGCTGATCAACTCCTTCAATGGAGGTTTATGTGCAGGTGTGTGCAGAGGAGTGTGATGCGTAGAAGATAGGAGAAGAGAAGAAATAACAGAATGTAGAAAATGTGTATGTTGTTGTATTGATAAGATCAACATTTACATGTATATATACACCACTAAAACATGATCATAACCAACTCAGTAAAACAGTTATAACTAATTTATGCTCATAACTAACTAATGAGCTGTATAGTTGTATCAACTAACTATTTTAACTAACAACTAATTACTCAACTAATTGCTATCTAACTATTATCTTCAATACTATCTTAACCGTTTTGCTTAATTAGTATATTTTAAAACTAAAAATATTTTGAAATAAGTTCAACCTAATAAATTTGAGATGGAATAAGTAACAAGCATGTCTATTTCTTTTAGTTCATGTGTGGTTATTACTAAGCATGTTAAATATGTGGGATAAGTTGAATTTAAGAATATGAAAATAGATTACACAAATAAATAGGTAAATTATTGTCTCGATTATATGTTATTTGAGCTAAATGAGCTAAAGGTTGGATCATATTCTAATCAGATCAACTTTTACTAATTTGTTTGAATACCTAATAAAACTTCCCTTTGTATAGTAAAACTAAGTAAATTAATAATCTCTCTGAGATATTATTTTTTCCTAGTTCGGAATTGAGCTAATGGAAAAATCACTCATTTTGATAAGATGATAAGATAATATATTTCAGAAAGATTCCTACATAAATATATGGTCTCATTAATATTATAAATCAATAATTCTTTTAAAATTTCAAATATATCTAATACAATTTAGTGAAAAATGATTCTATTATTTTTATTATTTTTTGTTAAAATTTAAATTTAGTTGAAACTTATCTCTAATTTTTCTTATTGCATCCTAAAGTTTTGGTGTTGTCTTTTCGAACTGCACACACTATAAAATTGCAAAAAATTCGAGATGTGATAAGCGTTTCCTTATGCATAACTGGTTCCAAATGTATTGTATTATCTTCAACTTCATATGTTCATCATCAACATTGTTTTTTCAAATGTTATCTACAATTTCTTCGATAAACTCTGGACTTTTGAACATGAACCTCAAGACACTCTTTTAATTATTCAATATTAATTTATCAATTAAATAATACCTCTATAAAATAATAATATTTCATGATTCCATTTTTATTAACTAATGAAATTTTATTGTATACAACTATAAAAAGAAATACGTCAAAAAAAATATCTTTAAAATATTTAAACGAATTTCTCATCAATCAATCTAAACTGTCTATTGATCCAATTTTAAAATGATATAAATTAAACAAATCAATATAATTCCAACTAATAAATTAAATGAATTATTAACCCATTCAAACCTAAACAAATTAGACATATTGTGATTTTATAAGGTGATTTTAACACCCCACTTATCACCAATCAATTTTACCAAACAAAAGACCCACCACTTCAAATCACCAATCAATTTTACCAAATCATGAAGCATGCAAGATACACGGATTGGAAATGCAAATGTTTCTCATCATTGGAGATTTCTTCTTTTGGTATTTAACATTTTTTTAAAATACTTATTTATATTATTTGTTAAAATTTTAATTTATTTATATTATATTTGTGTGAAAAAATATATATTCATGTCATTATTTATTAATTGAAAATAGTGCAAATCATTTTTTAGACATGGCCAATTATGATTATACCACCTTATTAATTAAATTATTCATTTTGAAGAGAAAAAAATTCAAATATGCCATTAAATTTTGAGAAAAGGCATATATATGTCATCTATAAGAGTTTGGTTTATCTATATCATTTGAGACGTTGAGTTAACAAATACTCCCTCCATCCGAAAATATTTGTCATGTTGCGCTTATCGAAAGTCAATTTGACTAATTTTTAAAGGAAAATTAGATCATATTAATTCGATATTTTAAACAAAAAATTAGATATTCTAAAACTATATGAAAAGTACTATAAATTACAATTTTTTGCATATTAATATGATGAAAAAATGCATCTTAAAATGTTAGTCAAAGTTTTTATAGTTTGACTCTAAAAATAGAAACCATGACAAACAATACCGGACGGAGAGAGTAAGACATAAATGAAATTTTTTTGTAAAAAAAAAAACATAAATGAGTCAAACTTTTAACGAATAACATAAATGAAACTTTCTCAAAAATTGATGACATATTTAAACATTTTCTCAAAATAGGTAATAATGAAATATAATAGACTAGTGTTTTCTATTTTCAATACTCTTCAAAGAATAGAATCATTTTCATTTAAAAAGGAAATCTTTTGTCAATATTATTATTCATTTGTTCAAGATCAGAGCTAATTTATGGAGATAAAATGATCCTTAATAAGAAAAAGAACTAAAAAAACGATTATATTTTTGTACAGAAAGAAAACAGCCTTATTCTGTAAAGCCAGTGGAACAATATGCTATAAAGTGCCTTGTTTATACCTTAATTAATTTGAATCATAATATCTCGTTACAATTATATCGTGATTGTTAGAAAATTTGGAGCATCTTGAACTATTTAAAATAATTCATATATATATTTTTATTTATTTTTAAAATTAAAATTATCCTTGTTATTTATGTTTGAATCACACCCTTAAAATGTTATCTTTGCCGTTGAAGTTCACATGACAGTCTACATAGACAGTTTAGCATGTCAAAAATTCCTTTCTTTCAATAATGTTGTTCTTCCTTAGCTTGTTCATCCCTATCACAAAAAAAAAAAAAAAACATCAATCTATGTTTGTTAGATTAGTTAAAACAATGATTAACTTGTTAATGTTCAATATTTTATTTAATTAGTTGGTAACTATTCTCTCCATTTCAAAAAGAATGACCTAGTTTGACTTGGAACAGAGTTTAAGAAAAGAAAGATAACTTTTTATTTTTGTGGTTCTAATTTAAAGTTATGTCAAATATACCAAAATGCTCTTTAATTTTGTGGTCTGGAACATGTCGCGTGGAAAATTAAAATTAAATTGCTGTCAAAAAAAATAGAAACATTTTTTTTTAAAAACGGGGAGTATATTTTATTATCTATATAAATGATAGTTCATTGTACACATCAAGGACACAAAATAAAATATAAATAATTCTCTAAGATTCTTTCTCTCATACTCAATCTTTGATTCTTCCTTATTTCTCCTATTCAACTTCTTCAATTCTTGTTTTACAACAATTACTAACAATTAATTGTAACTCAACCTTTTGTATCAAATCCCATATATATAAAAATGTGAGAAAATAATAATATATATACATAATTTACTTTTTTTTTTGTCTCAACCCTCACATTGTCTAAATTTTTAATCCATTTATATTCAAGATGAATAATCCAACCTTATTAGCTTTCAACATGTTATCTAAAAATATCAAGCTCTACTAGATTCATAAAATATCTCATGATATTAAAGAGAAATAATTTTTTTCTTTTTTTGAAAAAATAGAAAAAATTTCACACAAGTTTTAAAAAACAGAAATAATTTTATCTTCATTTAAAGGCAGATAGTGTTGCTTCGTGTTCCATGTTAACCCTATAGTATACCCGCCTATTCATACGTCAAAACTAGTGTCCAAATGAACTAGTTACTATAGATAAAATATCTACTCAAGAAGGGCACTTTGATATTTGATTAAAGGGAAAAGGGTCTGATATACTTTGTCATTTGGAGCTGATATACCCCTCGTTATAAAAGTGGCTCATATATGCCCTTACCGTTATACAAACGGCTCACATATACCCCTGCCGTTACAAAATGGCTCACATATACCCTTCATTTAACGGAAGTTAAAAAATTAGTTTTAAATTTATATTTATTACTTCTAATTTTTTTTTAAAAATTATTTAGGGGTATATATGATTCTTCTATCAAAGTTCAAGGTATATTTTAATTTTTTTCATACATAAATTATTTTTTGACTTCTTTTATTATAATTATTTCAGTTTCTTATTCTTATTTTATTTTTTTCTTTCATTCCTTAGTTTAAAGAAAAAAAATTAAACTATTTTTATTGTGTATTGTAATTTAATTTCGTATTCGAAGAAAAAATTTGGTCATCCACAATAAGTTTTACAAGAATATTAGTGAAACATAAATAAATTTGATTATCAAAATAATAATTTTAAATTAGTCATTGAAACCAAAAAAAAGTCAAAAAAAATATGTTTGACGAGTATTAAATTTACTCTTATGGGATTATATTTTTTAGAAAAAAATAATAAAAATTTAGATTAAATGTCATGACCCAAAAATGGGCGTGATGGCACTCGTCTTATCCCACCAAGACAAGTCAGCCTAAAACTTACAATAAAATGCGGAAAATTTATAAGTTACTTAAAAGTACCCCAAAACCTGGTTGTCACGTGTACAAGTCTCTAAAGTATTACAATTGATTCAAAGAAAAACTCAAGTCTCTAATGAACTTGTTTCTAGAATAGAACAAGATCATAATTAAGGAGAAGAAAGTCTGCTG
>NC_028648.1:58114885-58150918 GCF_001406875.1 Solanum pennellii
TTTTTTTATTATTTTATTAATTTATTTAATTAATTCCTTTTCCATTTTTTTAAATTATATATGTATTAAAAGTAACACTTTCTAATAACCTATTTAAATATTTCAAACTTGGCCTATTATTATTAAAAATAAATAAATTACCCGACATTAATTAATTTAGTTAAATGACAATTAAAAATTATCAAAAATGATCTTTTCGGATCCGGGTCATTACATTAAAATTATTATTTTTTCATTTCCGTTAGAGGAAAAGGGTATATGTGAGCCATTTGTCTACAAGTAGGGGTATATATGAGCCACTTTCATAATAAGGGGTATATCAGCTCTAAATGACAAAGTTGAGGGGTATATCAGACCCTTTTCCCTTGATTAAATATCTATGAGGGACATTTTGATAATTAACTATGATTTTAAAATTTATTTATTTTTGGCATAAAGTATAGAAATCTCATATATTTGAAGGTCAAGTATATTTTATCCTAAAAGTTTTTGCAATTATCAAAATTTCAAATTTTTTATTGCTTTCGAATATATTTTTTGGTTGTTTGATAAATTGCATGTGATACATTATTTAATGCGATAATGTATCATAGATGAGATATGAATATATTTGAAGGGACATAGATGTATCAGAGAGGAAATAGAGATGTATCGAGAGGCAGTTTTTGTATTTTTTTTTAAATGAAAAAGATATTTTAAATTGTATTTATGTCATTTTTCCTTTTTTAAAATATATTGTTTGTTCACATGACCTTTTCTCTTTTTCTTTTCCCTCACTTCATAAGAATATATAGTGGTCGAAAGTGATGTGTCTCACCAACTTAAATTAGTTTCTTTGGACCAAAAATGATTTTATTTAGGGGTGGTTTGGGTGCAAGATAAGTTAATTCAGAGATTATTTACACTATTTTTTGATATAAAAATTAATAAATCTTGTATGTTATTTAATATATACTTATTTTTTAATAGATGTTTAATTCATAATATTAAAAAGATTATAATATATAATGCACCTTATATATGTGATAATCAAAGAAAGTATAAATAATAAAACTTTTTATAAAAAAAGACATTTTCCTTAATACTTATAGTCCAAAAATGTGGCTAGGGCTCTTCCACAATTAACTATTTGGTCAAAGATATTCATTTTTAAAGTGGAAGTGGGTAGGGGTAGGTGGACACAATTATGATTTGATTAAAAATTAATTTTAAATACAAAATAAAATAAATTATTTATTTTTAAAATAGAAAATATTTAGTTTGTTTTTAGTTTAAATAAAAACTAATTCAAAAAATTGATATTCATTAATGTAGGTTTAAAATATGAAAGAAAAAAATAATTAAAAAATGGCAATTGGTTTAAAATAAATGTCAACTATCTAAATGATAATAATTTCATATGAATGTTAAAAACTTTATTTTTTATGTAAAAATGTGAATCCTTTTCTTTAATATTTTAATTTTATTTATTTATTTATTTATTATATTTACGAGATTATACTGTGGTCACAAAATTCTCCAAATACATGTATTGAGCTATAAAATGTGGGCTTTTTATGCCAAATTTTAGGCCTAGTTATGATGGCAAATTCCTAATTTTTCATAACTTGATTTTATTTTGCTTTTATCCTTTGTACATTGGTGTAAAATATATTTTCCTCTTAGTATAGATGTTAGGATTCCTTAATTTTTTAAATATAGTTTTTTACCTTATAATTTAGGATTCCTTAACAATAAATATTATAAATATAATAAAATAATAATTTGTGGAAAATAGCAAATGATAATTTATTATATTATAAAATCTTTTAATAAAAGATTAAAAACTCAATCAACATTTATCTTCATGAATTTAAAATGATATAGAAACTAGACAATTGTACACTATTTTCATATATGTATCGTGTTAATATATATATATTTTTAAAATAACATTGATTTAAGATTAAAAAAATCGTCTAAACAATAAAGCTACGTTATATATGAGTTTAATAATATATCACTAACTGCCTATAACATTTTAACAATAAAAGCATGAATTATGGCAACTATTTTTTTAAAATTATTTTTTTTCAATGAAAAAACCCTCTAAACAATAAATATATATATTTTTAGTCTATATCTTATTGTACAACACCAAACTTATTATACACTTGAAATTGTATATTTTTCTCTTTTAAATTTTATGTGAAATTAAAGAAGAAAAAAAACCTTTGAAGATTTATTCATATGATGAGATCTCTCGTAAATATAGTAGTATACTTCTAGGATCCTTTTTTCTTTACTCCTAATCCCTTTATTTTAGGGCGGCTTAATATTAATATTATCATAATCATATACTTATAATTTAACACTATTTTCTTGTGTTGAATTAGGGTATTCCCAATTATTTAGTTGAACACAACTATTCTTTTACTCAAATGCAAGTATTTATCATTCCTCTTACTGCAAATCTGACACAAAGATTTTCACTTTTTCTTAATTTTTCAGATTAGTTTTCTTAAACAATGGCTTTATAAGTGATTAGCTAAACAGATTAAGCTTTGTTTGTCCTTTTCTGACCCTTTTCAGGGTTTTTGGTTCTTGATTTTTTCATATATATAGAAAAGAATAGATTTTTTTTTTTGGTTACCTCTCACAAATATCAATCTTCTTCCCCATACCTTATCCCTCTCATCTCTTTCTCTTATGTTTATCTGATAAAGTTTCAATCTTTTTGAGTTTTCTTGAGCTTTACAGAGAAAGAGTGAGAGAGAGATACAGAGAGAGGTCTAAATGGAAGGTGTTTTACAAACAAGAGGGCTTCTTTCTTTGCCTTCTAAATCAAAAATCAAGGCTTTTTACCCATTGCCTCAAGGGGGTTTTAGGAACAGATTCAATTCTTTAAGTAGTTTAAAGCCTAATCCTTTTAATGGGGTTTCTTTATCTTCAAATGGGTTTCAAAAAGTTCAAGGCTTTGACACAAAGCCTCAGTTGTTTGGTCAAAAGAAGAGGTGTTTTTCAATATGCAAAGCTGCGGCTGCTGGTGGTGCAGCTGATGGACAGCCACTTTTTGTTGAAAAGGAGCAACCTAAGTTTATGGGGATTGAAGTTGTGACCCTTAAGAAAATTATACCACTTGGGGCTATGTTCTTTTGTATTCTGTTTAATTATACAATCCTTAGGGATACTAAGGATGTGTTGGTTGTAACAGCTAAAGGGTCTAGTGCTGAGATTATCCCTTTCTTGAAAACTTGGGTGAATTTGCCTATGGCTATTGGATTCATGCTTTTGTACACAAAGTTGGCTAATGTGTTGTCAAAGGAGGCTCTTTTTTATACTGTTATACTTCCTTTTATTGCATTCTTTGGGGCGTTTGGGTTTGTTTTGTATCCTCTTAGCAATTACTTTCACCCTACAGCTTTTGCTGATAAGCTTCTCAATACCCTTGGTCCAAGATTTCTTGGACCAATTGCTATTCTGAGGATCTGGAGTTTCTGCTTGTTTTATGTCATGGCTGAGCTTTGGGGAAGTGTGGTGGTTTCAGTACTCTTTTGGGGATTTGCTAATCAGGTAAATTTGCGTCCATGCATATATTTGTGTTTTTTTTACTATTTTAAGGATGTATTGTCTGTGGATAATCTGTTTAGTTAGATTCTTATATTATCTAGCATTTGCATATTACCGCTTTGTTTCTGGATGGTTGCTGCTGCAATTTTGCGCGGTAAAAATGATCTCTTTATAGCAGGAACAGTCTGATATACATGTGCTACCAGACTCTTCCTTCTTGGTGTTCTTTCGTAGGCGAGAAGGCAAGGGGTATAGCATAAGGGTGAAATTTGGGAGTCTAATATAAGCTCTAATTGTGGATGGCCTAGCTAAGAGTTCTGTTTGTGGTGTAGTTGTGCTCACTGAGTCTTGAAATATTGGCGGCATCATTTTATAATTGATTTATGTCTTGGTCTGCTGTTTTCATTAGTTGCAGTTGGTCATACAAATTTGTAAACCTTTCATTTTGTTCCCATGCTGTTATTACCATTCTAACAATTGTTCTGGCTAGTTATATTATGATCATCAACATATCTATTATGTCTATAATCACTACCCTTGAGCTTTGGCCGGGGGAAACTGTTATTGAATGTACCAGTGATTGTTTTGGATTATTTTTTGCAGATTACGACTGTCGATGAGGCTAAGAGATTCTATCCTTTGTTTGGACTTGGAGCGAATGTTGCTCTTATTTTCTCTGGTCGCACAGTTAAGTACTTTTCTAGCTTGAGAAGCTCTTTAG
This sequence comes from Solanum pennellii, assembly GCF_001406875.1. Taxonomy (NCBI): domain Eukaryota; kingdom Viridiplantae; phylum Streptophyta; class Magnoliopsida; order Solanales; family Solanaceae; genus Solanum; species Solanum pennellii. The sequence goes on from NC_028648.1 coordinate 58,119,156, forward strand.
GTCCTGGAGTTGATGGTTGGGCTATCTCCCTGAAAGGAATGATGAGCATTGTTGTGATGATGGGTGGGGCAATCTGTTTCTTTTACTGGTGGGTGAATAGAAATGTTCCTCTCCCAACTCGTAGCAAGAAGAAGAAGGTAATTCGCTAAACCATTGTTACTTCCGAAGTAACTAGTTGATGGTAGAATAAACTACTTATCTTTCAGTTTTCTTATAAAGCACGGTCTGTCATTAATTTGTTTCTGAGAAACAGATGCGCACCTTTTTGTCCCTTCCTATCTCTTTTACTCAAACAAAGATTTGTTTCTGGTGAAATCTTTTCAAATTTATTTATCAATTGTGCTCTTCAGATTTTATACCGAGTGTTTAAATTCAAGAACCATGTTTACATATCTGCATTATCTGACTGGTTTCTTTTGTCAGGTAAAACCTAACATGACCACAATGGAGAGCTTGAAGTTCTTGGTCTCTTCAAAATATATCAGGGATCTTGCCACATTGGTTGTAGCATATGGCATTAGTATCAACCTTGTTGAAGTTACATGGAAGTCAAAGCTCAAAGCTCAGGTGAATTATTACTGAATGATATTGTTTTCAATAAAAGTTTGGAATTCAGATTTGTTTCTCATTTTAATATGCTTTCTCATACAATCTCTCTGTATCACTAATTGTGCAGTTCCCAAGCCCCAATGAATACTCGTCATTCATGGGTGACTTCTCAACTGCTACTGGAATAGCAACTTTCACAATGATGTTGTTAAGTCAATGGATTTTCGACAAGTATGGATGGGGAGCAGCAGCCAAGATAACACCTACAGTCCTGCTCCTTACCGGAGTTGGTTTCTTCTCCCTGCTTTTGTTTGGTGCCCCTCTAGCACCTACTCTTGCAAAGTTTGGAATGACTCCTCTTCTAGCAGCTGTCTATGTGGGTGCAATGCAGAACATTTTCAGTAAGAGTGCAAAGTATAGTTTGTTTGACCCCTGCAAAGAAATGGCCTACATTCCTTTGGATGAAGACACCAAGGTATGATGATATACTCCGTATATACTTTTAACTTCATGGTATCAGTGCTCTAAAAAGCACTCTTCGGAGTGCTAATTATATTTGCATCAGTGCAATCATGCCTTCATATAAGAATTGAAATTTCAAACATGTGTAGCTGAAGCCTTTATGTTAGCGCTGCATGTACATTCTTGGTGATGTATGTCACTGACATGACGATATCTGTTTAGTTTTGTATGACTAGAAAAGCATAGTATCACTTAAGAAACCGACTGTTTTCTCAATATGGAGTAATTTCCTGTATCAGGTTAAAGGGAAGGCAGCAATCGATGTTGTCTGCAATCCACTGGGAAAGTCTGGAGGAGCTTTGATACAGCAGTTCATGATTTTGACTTTTGGTTCACTTGCCAGCTCGACACCCTACCTTGGTGGTGTGCTCTTAGTAATTGTTCTCGCATGGTTGGGAGCAGCCAAGTCTTTGGATCAACAGTTCACTCAATTACGCCACGAAGAAGATCTTGAGAAGGAAATGGAGAGAGCATCGTTGAAGATCCCTGTCGTGTCTCAAAATGAAAATGGAAATAGTCCTCTCTCGAGTGGGTCATCACTGAATCCTGCTGAAGGTGACTCAACCAATGCTTCATCAGAACCCTCCTCTCCAAGGAGCCTGTAATATCATTATTAAGATCACTTGCAGAAGAGGAGGAATAAAAAGCGAACAGAAGATGCATCAGGTGGTAATCTTGGTTGCAGTCTGACTATGAATTGATGCTGTCAAATCTTTGTTGGTTATAGGAATTCGTTTTTACTCGAGAGAAATAAATTTAGATACAAGAGAGGCATGCCACCAAATTAGCCAACCTGCCATCCCATATTTAATTTATTTCCTGGTAGTCACATTTTTTCTCAGTTTTGTAGCGCTCTGAATTCTCGTTGAACAACTTTCTTTTGGCAGTGTAAGCATGTGTTGTTTCTCCATTAACTTTGTTATCTTGATGATGCTTTTATCTGACTCAAGAATGTTTCATGACACTTTTATCAAGGAGGTTGTGCATGAGATCACTGAACTGTTTTTTTTTTTTTTGGTTCTGATGAACTTGAGTAAAAATTTTCTCTGACTCTTGCATCTTCATTCCAATCTGAAAATCAAGTTAATTCAACAACATATCCGGTGAAACCCCACTTTTGTGGGGTTTGGGAGGATAGAGTGTACACAGACCATATCACTACCTCGTGGAGGTGTTTCCAAAATATAGTAATAGCTAATAATTCAGAATATTAAAAAAAAGGTGAAAATAGTTCAGGTTAGAAAAACTGTTTGATTCTGAGAATAGAACTATACATTCTCATGAAGTTTCGCTTTGCACACACAAAAGCATCCATTTGAATGGTCAGAGATTTCTGAACTTGTCGAAAAGTTGGGTGGGAGGAGTGGTTTGTTCTCTAACTTTTTTGTGAGGATGCTGAATCCCCTTCTAATGGAATACTTGGGGTTGCTTGTGTTGCTTGCTGTACAGAAATAGCAATGACATCAAGTGTGAATATAAAGCAAGAATCTTGTGTGAATTGTGGTGTTCGTATGTGCCGCTTTGTCATTAACAAGGTCCAATGCAGTGTATTTGTGTGATGTTCTGCTACGTTTTTCTGTTAAAATCGAGGCAAGTTGATTGGAAAATACTACTTATTAGCACCCAGAATTCTGAATTGTTAACCTTGAGTCAAAAGACCATTGAAAAACAACCTGCTTTCTTGATGTTGATTCATTTGGCTTTAGGTATCGTCTTTCTTTACTCTGCAGGCTGTGGAACTTTGTAATAATTGTTTACTTGGTTTTACACAGGGTTCTCATATGTCATTATAAAAGGCAAATTACATAAATAAATGTAATTATGAAGACAGATTCCAAGTCTCAACTTTATTTGGTTGCAGACAAAGCACTAGTTATTGAAATGGCTACTAGAAATGATTGATGGTTTCTCTGATCCTTTTGTTTTCCACCTGAAGAAAAAGATTTCCTTCTTCAACATGACGATTCTTCTTTCATTCCGCTTCCTCTGAGTTGTGGCTGTCTTAATGGTTTTGCTGTTTTCTGCTTTATCATTTTCAGATTTTGAACCTTCAGAGGAGCATGAGGAGGTAAAAAACATTTGCAAATTAAAACGCCTCGCAGAAGTTGAAAGAGAGTGCAATGCAGACTGGGTACAAGAGGCTGGCAGTGCACCGTTGATGCTATTTGATGAGAGTGATATGCCAAAGAACTTCTCTGGTATTGGTTCCACTCTGAAACTAGCTTCTTTCTGGTTAATGGGCATGGATTTTCCGGAAAGCAGATGATATATTGGGTATCTGTGGCATCTTATCCATGGCAATTACGCGGAACACGACTCTTTCTGACATACCACAAAGATGGTTTCCTTGGTTCCAGACAAGCCCGGTGTGACGTCCCGCCACAATTCCAGCCTGATTTGGCATCCGAATGGGGCAGATGGATCTAGCCAAATCAGGCTGGAATTGTGGCGGGACGTCACACCGGGCTACTCTAATTTGACCATCATCTTTGAAGGACTCTATGTTGAGGAAGCCAATGGAGGAGACCGCCTGATGTGTTTATTAGGGACTTCAGTTTCCCCTTTTTCCAAAAGTTCCTTAGACCCTTATGAATAGTCCTCAAAATACAATTGCAAGAAAAGTTTTCAGTATTCATTCGTGAAGGATGATAGGATAATGCTTATTCTTCGATACCCTGAGATCTTCACTTTGACTAGTAGAGCAATTCTTGGTGAGTTGAGAAGTCTAAATAAGAAGTCAGATCCTAAATATTTCGACAAGGTCCAAATTTCATCACAACTGAGCTATGACTCGAAATATCATTTTGTATCTGAGCAACTTGTATCTAGAGCTTGCAATCCATATTCATGTCATGAATTTCCTGATAACAGAATTCGAGTCCACAAAGCGTCACAGTTTTGCAAAGTTCTTCAAGAATTTGGTTCTGAAACATTTGACATTGATGTGGCTTCAGAGTGCCATGACAAGAAGCGTTGCAAAAATCTAGGACCATTTGTGCATGACTGGGAGATGACTGAAGGCAAGAATGCTATGTCCAAGAAGTTTAAGCTCTTACTTACAAATCTGCATTGCTTACCAGAAACCAATTCCGCTAAGACTGCAAAAGTTTCTGCTTTCTTCAGAGTGCTCTCTCCTTCAGAAGATCACTTCTATTCAGGATCAAGAACCGGTCTTTCTAGAATGACGATTTCTGCGTAAGGAACATGGAATTCTTCCACTGGTAACCTCTGCATGGTTGATTGTATTGGCCTAGAGAATGACGCTGATGGATGTGATTCACGGATATGCTTGTACTTACCAGGCACATTTTCAATCACTAAGCGAAATGTTCTTTGTGGAATCATCTCTAGCATTAAAGAGGCTTATGTTCCTTTACAGTTTAAAAAAGGAACTCCGTCCTCTCGACATCTGGAACACGTACCATGGTTACAGTAAATCCTACTTATCCTACAGGTTTACAAGAATTGAGATGTTAAGGGCCTTTATGCAGAAAGACAACAGTTACAATTTGGGGATGCTGATTACAAAAATAATCCACAGATTTCCAGGCATTGAAGACGATAGAAACTTAACACTCTTTCTTCTTTACCCGATGAGCTTTCTTTCCAGGTTAAGGCTCTTCCATGCAATACGGAACAAGACTATCTCCAAAACATTTCTTTCACTCGAGGTGCTCTCATTAGGTCATTTGTTCGGACGTCATTGGCCATTTCTAAGGGCATACTGGCCAAAAAGAGGGTAAAGTTCCATCTTTCCTTGCTGATGATGATCGAAATATACTTTTAAATGTCTCAGCACAACCGACTGTTACTGAGAAGTACTTTAGTTATGTTGCAAAGGTCTTCCTCGAGGGACTTTACGATGCATCCAGGGGGGTGATGCATACAGTAGGCTGCAGGAAAATTCATAGCCAAAAGTTTATGGATTGCTTGGTCCAAGTTAAGGTGCAGTATTTCTCCAAGACTACTAGGTGGTTGATAAATCCTACTACCAGTGTATCCATTACTAGTCTGCGGAATCCAGAAGATCCGTTTTATTTCAGTCCAATCAACTTAAAAACAGTTGTGATTCCATATAGAGACAACTCCAAGGAGGTCAAGTTTCGCCTGAACTTTGAGGCTTGTTTCTGTTTATTTGTTCTTTTAACTTCTGCAACTTGTTTGTTGAGTCAACTCTATTACGTTGAGCGAAACATAGATGCCACTCCTCTCATTTCTGCTGCTATGCTAGGTATTCAACTTCTTGTTTATGGTGTCCCTTTGGTCATGGATACCCCTATTCTTTTTGCATGGAAGGAATATCTTTATCCACAGAGTCGATCATTGCATACTGGAACGACTAATAAACAGTTTCAATTCATGATCTTGATCATATTTTTGTGCTTACTCTAAAGCTCTTTCAGAAGGTATGGGATTCGCGAAAGATCACTCCAAAGTCCTCATCTTTGAATCGTAGGCCAAATGATAAAAAGGTTCTCCTGTTTGCCTCGATGATCCTTGTGACCGGTTTTGCACTGTCTAATGTGTGTCATAGTATGTTGGCAGGGGAAACAGAGTTAGTTACTCAACTAAACAAGTATTGGGGCATGATTCAAGATTGCTTTTTGCTTCCTCAAATAATTGGTCTCATGGAATGTAAGTACAAAACTAAGCCCCTGAGTAAAGTTTACTACATTGGGTTCACAGTTATTAGGTTTGTTCTTCGTGGCTACGACTACCTTAGAGATCCGGTTTTCAGCGTAAACTTTCACACTGACGACAGAGCTGTAAGTTCCCAGTTTTTGTCAAAATTTGAGAATGTGGGGATGATGATGATCTTGTCATTTCTTGCAATAATATATCACATCCAACAGCAGAACTTCAAGACTAGTATTTAAATGCTGACTGTTTGCTCTTGATAATGAAACAAATATTGTTTTTCTGCAGTGATGTTGGATCCTACTGTCAATTCCAAGTTGTTTCAAGAATGTTGAATAGATGCCTATGTATCAATTTTGTTTTGTAAAACTCAGCCTTCATAGTTTAGCAGGGATGAAAAGAGGGGTGTGGCATATTCTTTAAGATTTAAGATATAACCTATGAAGGGGGCCATGATATTCGAGAAGGAGCTTGATCGATCTTGTAGCTCATCAATGAGGTTGATTGTGAGTTGATTTTACGTTCAGGTCTTTCTAGGGTTCACCCTGTTTTTCATGTGCAGATGTTGAAAAGAAATATCATTTGGATGGTTCCTATATGATTTGAATGGGAGCTGGTACAGTCGGATCAAAATTTAACCTTTAGGGAAGAGCCTATAATTATTTTGGATGAGTAAATTTAGAAGTTGAGGTCCAAAGAGATAACATTTATGAAAGAGTTGCGTGAACAGGAGTTTTTGGTCAAAACATCTTTAAACTATATCTAAAAATTAAACCACATCCTTAAACTATCATTCTTAGCAAAAAACATCCTTCAAATATTTAAAAGTTAACAATTTTCATCCTTTGGTTAAATATCGTCAAAAAACTAAAGGATCCTATAAAAACATGAGTAGTTCACGTGACTATCAACAAAAATTTTCCTGCATAATTTCATTACCTGCTCTAAGAAGTTCCTAAAAAATATTAAAAATCTTAGACACCATTACTTACTGAAACAAAAAAAAAATGTTTGGAAGGTATAAGAATCTGCTCTTTTTCTCATTTAGTAACGGAAAGAAGTTGAAGCTTAATTATCTTTAACTTTTTCAAAGTCAAATTGTACTTAGATCAATAAATTTTTGGGCCAATCAAATATTGAAGTAATCAAAATATTAATTATGTCTCGCATTTGAGTTTCATTCTACATTATTAGAAGCGGAATTCTCCAACAAACGCCACTTCTACGCTCTAGCATATTTAATTGAGAAGAAACATATTTAACTAATAATATTAATATCAAATTACATGAAAAATAAATGGAAAAAAAAGTCAAATTAAAAGATTTTTCATAATGTTAAACTCAATTACTGAAAAAGTTCACTATAGTACTTTTGATGTATCTAAGAATAATAATTACGAAGAAATGCTTATTTTTTTGTGAAATTTGTTAGTTTTTTGATAAATTCAAGTATAATGATGAAAATTGTTCACTTTTAAATACTTGAAGATTGTTTTATGCTAAGAATGATACTTTAAGAATGTAGGTTAAGTTTTGGGTATAGATTAAGGATGATTTTAGTCAAAAACTCTTGGCTAAAATATTATTAGTGGCAGGCTAAAATAATCTCAATTTTTTTATGAATAAGGTACCTTCTATCTTTTAATGTTCAAGGACGAAGGTGTGTTTTAATAGTGGATAATGTGAAGACCATCCAGATCGTTTAGTAGTGGATAATGTAAAGACCCATGAGGCTTCCCGGGGTGTTTTGGGTTTTTGGTTGGATTTTAAGATTTCATAATTTTGGAGTTAACCACTGTCAACATTCGGCCAAGACAACTCCAAAAAGTTGATTCTGTCAATAAGTTCAAATCCTGTTTTGTGATTGATTTACACTATTGAATAGGAATATTCTAAACGAGTTTCGAGGATCTATATCAAGACTTGGGCGATATTAATAATATATTGTTTTTTGACATTTGGTGTCACTAACTTGTGGTCTATGTAACACACTAAATTCGAGAAAGAGCCAATGCAAATTTTCATAACTTGCAGGTGCCACCAAGTGAGGCCAAATCACAACACGTGGTTTGGGCCACAGACCTAGGTATGGTCTGTGGTTGGCCACCCAACCACCCAGAACCCCAGGAAAAATCATGAACAACGACAAGATCCACATATCGTAGGTGGGACCACAGTTTGTGGTCCAGGGTTCGTGGATCATGACCATCAACACCAAGTCCCTAAAGTCAAACGAAACCTAACCAGGATAGAGCATCAGTTAGTCCATGGTCCGTCAGTTACGTCCGTCGATGATTTTTTTAGTTGTTTAGTCATGGTCGTTTTTTTCTTTTCCCCTATGCGTTACATTTAAATTACGTCATTTAATATGGAAACTACTCCGTTTTGCTCAATTTATGACTAATAATTTAGTCAGAACTTATCCAAAACCTCTATTCTCTAAAATCCATCAAACTTAGTGCAAAAAGAGAAGAAAGAGGCGCTAGTTTCCTCACGAACACGCAACATGTTTTCTTCAAGTTTCAACCCCGAATTCGAAAGATTTCTCCGTAGATTTTGTCACCAGGATTTCACTAATGGATTCTTTTCATCCACTAGGTCCCTAAAATTCAGTTAGTTCATTGATTTAACATATCTTGTTTTGAATCTACTATTTGTAAATCTTGAAGAATTATTATGATTTCAATTGCTATAATATCCATAATCTAAATATCATGTTTTCTTGGAAACATTGCTTAATTATCTGTATGAAATTCAAAACCCTAGTTCGTGTAGATTCTCTTAGTTCATGAATTGCACTTGCTAGGTTAGTTAAACAAATAACCATGCTCGAATGTTACATTATTATATATAAATTTTTCATTCTCAAATTGGCATGTTAGTATTTTGAGCTATTTAGTATGTCAGTATTTCAATTACATTTTAGTCATATACATATTCAGTTGGGAGTAGACTTAGCATTGAGTTGGACTAGGGTTCAACGTACCCGCATAGTCCCAAAACGTGTTCCCGTAATAGTATATGTCTCATTTGTTGGGCATCAGTTTTAGTGATTACGCCAGTTATGCATTTAAACCTTTGGCAAGGTATATTGGGTCCTCTTGATGAGACATATACATCGGAATACACGTTTAGCTTGCATGGTTTTATGTTGGTTAATAGTGCTCCCGCAGTCAGACTCTTAGTACATTTGATCAGGTTCCAGTATATACTTCAGTATTTAGTTTAACATGTCGTATTCATGATTAGTACTTGGTCATCAATTTAATTTAGTTTTTTAATCAACTTTTTAGTATTTACACTCTTGCTCATTTTACAGTACTGCTCAGTTATACCTTGTTTCAGCTTATATATGTTTATTCAACTTAGTATCCATATCCTTCATGCTCAGTACATTCAAAGTACTGACACATACTCTGCGCTACATCCTTTCAAAGTGTAGGTTCAAACATTCAGCATCAGATCGTGCTTAGATCGATGCTCGATCTTCACTCAGCAACTTCAGTGGCGAGTCCTCATATTCCGAGGAAAATATACAAGCTTTCATCTCAGTCTTTACTTTCAGTTTTTAGAGTTAGCTGGGGGGCATGTCCCAACAACTTGACTAAGTTAGCGGCTTTTCAGGCATAGTAGTAGAATCAACTTGACTTTTTAAGTTTGATATTTCAGTTTTTATTAAACTCTTAGTATGTTTTATACATTCAGACTAGTTGGGTATTCCCCACTTTTCAGTTATCTACGATTTTAGCTTGCGCATAGTTTATGTCATTCAATTAATTTCAATATGCTTATATATGTTTATTCAACTTAGTATCCATTCAGTTATACCTTGTTTCAGCTTATATATGTTTATTTAACTTAGTATCCATATCCTTCATGCTCAGTACATTCAAAGTACTGACACATACTCTGCGCTACATCCTTTCAAAGTGTAGGTCTAAACATTCAGCATCAGATCGTGCTTAGATCGATGCTCGATCTTCACTCAGCAACTTCAGTGGCGAGTCCTCATATTCCGAGGACAATATACAAGCTTTCATCTCAGTCTTTACTTTCAGTTTTTAGAGTTAGCTGGGGGGCATGTCCCAACAACTTAACTCAGTTAGCGGCTTTTCAGGCATAGTAGTAGAATCAACTTGACTTTTTAAGTTTGATATTTCAGTTGTTATTAAACTCTTAGTATGTTTTATACATTCATACTAGTTGGGTATTCCCCACTTTTCAGTTATCTACGATTTTAGCTTGCGCATAGTTTATGTCATTCAGTTAATTTCAATATGCTTATTATATGTCAGTCACAAGGTTAGCTTTGGGTCACTCGTGATCCTAAATCTCATGTTACGTTAAGGGGTAGTCTTGGGGGCGTGATAGTCTACATATCACATTGGCAAAGCCGTAGAAGCGTGATGGTTTCTACACCTGCAAAGAAGGCTGGGGTTGAGGGTGGCCTCTCATGCGGAGCTTTCTCACGCCAGGAGCTTTGGGGTTTCATAGTGGCGGTATGTTTTTAACTTTTCATATGATTTTTCCTCTTCAACTTATTATTTATTTCATCGATTTACCACATACGTGAAAGGAGTTTTGGAGATTTTCCTATTATTAAGAGAGTGTTTTTGGGATGTTGATATCCAATCTGAGTTGTTTTCACAATAAAATTATAGATTTGAGTTCTTTATGTTATGAATAAACGTATTCGAAAGAAAAATCATGTTCAACGATGGGTCTAGGAGTCGAGTTTTTGACATGAACCATCATATTGCGAAATGAATACTAATGGACTCATTTTCACCTCAAGATTTGAGTTTTGATATATTGAAAGAATTTTGAAGCTTGACAGAAGGAAAACACAGTGTTGTGAGGTTCGTGGGTGCTTCTCGGACTTCGAGATACTTTATGGATTACTCCTCTCACACTTAGCTTAGGTGGTAGCTGATTATGTAAAACATGTTATGAATTGGGGAAAATATTAGGTTGAAATACTAAATGATATAATTTCAATAGTGATATCCAAAATGAAATTTAGCGTTAATTGACTTTGTAATTATAAATTGTATGGTTTGGGAAAATTCTTAGTCTAGGTTAGACATATAGTAATATAGGTGTCTATGAACTTATTTACTTACGATTATGCATAGTTGCTAGATTGAAAACGTTCGAAGGCATCAAGGAAAGGAAAACATAGGGGAATCAACTTGCTCAACTTCGGTTCTTCGATTGAGGTGGTTATGGTTTATTTTATGTGATATCGTGACTCTTGATAGTCATTGAGTAATATTGTAAAGTTTTTCATGTACTTTATTGTTGTGGTTTGGATGAGTTTTATGTTGTTGTAATTGGTCTGTAATCCCAAGACCGTGAAATCTATAATCTTGAACTTGTTTTACCAAAATGATGCCTTAAATAAATCAGGCTTGATGAAATATTGTTAATGAAGTGAAAAGTTATGGTAACAAATGATAAATTAACTATATTGTTGGATCGGGTGCCATGAGCCGTCACAATTATTTGGATTGGGTGCCACAAGCTGACATGATATTTGGATCGGAATCCATGATCCGACACGATACAAGGATCGAGTGTCACGAGTCGACATGATATTAATGTATTAGGTGTCACATTCTAGCACGATAACATTAAATGAAAGCATATTAAAGTAACTTAATATACTCAATCTCAACGAACTCATTTCCCAAAAGAGAGTGTGTGAAGGCCTGAGTCATCATGTGTGTCCTTGATATTGTTGATTGATTGCGTACTGCTTCATTATTGTTCTCACTTGTTCATGTTGTTTATTTCTTGCCATCTGCTAAGTCCTATAGTTGATTTTATACTATTGGATTATGCATACATGTTGCACTGTGTTAACTCCTACTCGTATTTTCTTTGTTTTTTTTATGGAGTGCAACAAGTGTACCAACAACTTTGGGTCGCCCTCAGCTCTAGCTAGCCTCTATCATATCAGGTTCTAGGGTGATCTATCGATTCTAGCTCGTGTTGCATCTCTCGGTTATGACATGATGTCCTTAGTTCTCAGAGATAAATTATTTTATTTATTTATTTACTTATTCTGGTGTCTTTGATACTATAAGACTTAGTACTTGGAGATTACATGTTGTTAATGTGATGACTTTTAGGTTTTGTAAATAATATAGTGCATTTGTGTTTCTTACATTAATAAGATTTTAGCTTCCGTGTTATGATTGTATTTCAAAAGTAGAATTTTAAGTTAAGCTTTGAATTAGTTGGTTTTGCCACCTATGAGGTTAAGTGTGAGTGCCACTCACAACTCATTTTGATTCGTGACACTAGGAAACTTGATCCTCCGTGCTTTGATACCAAGTGTGTCATGAATCGACATATACCCTGGATGTGGCCGACAATCGAAAACCATTGTTGGTCCACAAATGAAATCTCATCACGTCTGACTACAAGAGAATGAATAACTCAAGCTTACATAAGCATCAAACTGAAAGAAACATTACAAGAGCTAAGCAGGGGTGGCTCGACAGTGTTAAAATAAAACACATGCCTTAGACCCCCAAATTTAAGGGGCCTCATTTTTAATAATAATTGGTTATAAGGTGTTATTTTTTAACAAATATTGAATATTATTTGTAAAAAAGTAAGCTTTCCATGAATGAAGAAATTACTAGAAGAAATTTTACATATTTGGAGTACTATATCTCATGAAAAATAATTTAAAATAAGAATGGTTATATAATCAATTGAAAAGTAGAAGAAATCAATTATATAGAAGTTATTAACAGTTCAAATTTAAGTTCCCGTTTGATTTTTTGCTTTAAGCCACTAATATGCTTGAGGCCCTCCTGGAGCTAAGTGAATCTCAAACTCTCTGAATATATAAGTATGAAATAATAAGTTCTACATAAAACATAACTGTCTATCTATGAAGCATCTACTGTATAAAAATGACTGTCGGGACAAGAACTACAACACCTTAAAAACTACTACTAAGAACTCATAAAAATTGGAGTCCCAGGAAGCAATAAGCCATAATTTTAATAATCCAAACCAACATAAAAATGCAGAATCTCCCATACATAAGTGTTTGTCACCCAACTGAAACCTAATCTTCATAAAATTTGCTAATAAACCTCTAGTAAGTCTATGCGAACCAGGTCATATTGTATAGTCATATCTGAACTCAAATGTGAAAATCCACACAACCATTAATTATGAACCAAGGGTCTAGAGGTCTTATTCCTTCACCTTTCTTAAATTCTTCCCATGACACAAATTTCAGATATCTTGAACTCTTCTATACACCAAATTTTTGTTCTTTTCACCGACTCACTTACCAATCTTATCCATTAACCAACAATATATGATATATTACCTTATACTCTAAACCAAAAATTTTAAGTCAAACGATTCCCTAATTAGGTCCTTCAATAATCAAAAGTAACAAACTTTGTTACCCAAACCATGCATAAGTCCTTCCAAATGCTCAATACCCGATGTAATCGATCATTTTTTTGCCTTACCAATTCATACCTTGCTAAAATATATCACCATTAATGTAGACTTAGAATGAAAAAAACTTGAATTATGAATCCAAATATATAACCCAATGCCTTTATCGATCAACATTTGCTCATATGTTGAATATTTTTATGAATTCACGTATCTTAGCTTATCATTAATCACATCTCCACCGACCTTACCGTATCCTTCGCTAGGAAACCAATCGTACACGTTATCAAAATTGAATCCACCAAATATCTTATGACCACACTCGAATCAAATGTCCGTAAATTCTTTTCTCAAATCTTATCCTATAGTTGTAACCCATATGATAAACCCAAGAAACTATTACCATACCTAGAGAAAAACAAATGAAACCGCACATCTTATAACCAAATTCTTAACCCTATAGAGATACCTCTTTGGCCCTTACAATTAGAGTAAATATCCTTGCTTTCACTTCCTTCCGAAGGTTACACTACTTCCCATTAATTCTTTTCATTTATAACTCTAATTCAGATTCAAGTGGTGTCTCAACACATCCTATAACTGTTCATATGATCACTCTTTGTCACGCCCCGAGCTACCCCCGAGACGCGGACACGGAACCTAGGACCACAAGTGATCCCAAGCTAACCTTGCTGGCATGTGCATGAGTATACTAGAGAATATAAACTGTTGCGGAAGCTAAATCATAAATTATAATGAAAAGATGGGGAATACCCATATACTGAAACTGAGATATATGAAAGACCGATGAGTTTAATACAAAGAAATATTAACTCACTACTATGCTGAAACTAACTATATCTGGAAATAGCCCCTAAACTGGACTAGAAATACTGGGACAAGCCCCCAGCTAAATCTAGCAAAAACTGAAACTAAATGACTAAAGACTGAAATCACCACTGAATCTACTGAACTGGATATCGGAAATCGATCTATGCGTGATCTGGATGCTGAGAACCTGAACCTACATCATGAGAAGATGTAGCGCACGTATGCGTCAGTACTTGAAAGGTACTGAGCATGTAGGATAGAGTAAAGCTGAAATAAAACATAACTGAACAAACATAAAAGCAAGTACAATAATCTGACATGATAAACTGAATTCTGAGCTAACTGGATGCAATGACCAATTTATAACATGCTGAAACTGAATACTGAATATATACTAATAAATGGTCAATGCAGAGAGTCTGATTGATTTGTGGGAGCTACTAATAACCGATAATAAAACCACATGAGCTAAATGTTGAGTCCGATGTATACGCCCCATCGAGAGGACCATATATACCCTGCCAGAGGTATAAAGGCATGCTGGCGTGATCACTAAACTAATTGCCCATAGAGGGGACTTACAACCTACTTGGCTAGTAGTTCTGGGACTATTGGGTACGCTAAACCCTAGTCCAACTCCGTATTATGCTACTCCCAATGAATTCTGTAAATTTACTGTTTATGTCTGAATTTCTGTAAATACTGGATAGCTCAAAAATGAACATACAAACTGAGAATGCAACAATTAATCTGGTAATTATGCATTTATAAATGAGGCATGTATATCTGAAGTGTCTGAAATATCTGACCTACCATGTGTAATTCAAGAACTAAAGAAATACAAAGCTAGAATTTTGATATTCATGCAATAAACTGAATAATAACATGATAATCTGATTTGGAACATATAACTAATAAATTCATAAAGTTCTATCAAAGTTCTAGAAACCCTATATCTAATCATGATATGGGAATAAAAAATTTGACTGAAAACTAGGGACCCAATGGGTGAAAGGAACCCACTAGTGAAATCCCACATGCATGATGATGTAATCCACGGAAAAATACTTAAGTTTCGTGGTTGGATTTGCTGGAGCTTGCTGCATTCTTGGACTAGGGTTCTTGAACTTTTTCTCCTTTTTTGCTTCTAGTTTTCTAAGTTTTGATTTAATGATTTGACTTAGATATGTTTTATTTATGTTTGTAGGCTTAAACTGACTAAAATATGATGATTTAGGGTCAAAACGATGTTACTTAGGGTTTAAACAAAGTGGGAAAGGTCCAAAAGACCCCTGGGAATGTTGCTGTCGGACCAAACGACGGCCAGGACTGACGGTCCATCGTCTGACTGATGCCCCGTCATTGGGTTCGTCAATTGGACCTGTTTGACACGCCTATACTAAAATGGGCATAACTTTTTACTAGGAGGTCTAATTTTAGCTAGGTCGGTGGCTATGGAAAGATAATTCAATTATCTATATGTGGGTAGGTAATGAGACACCTAATTCATTTTGTGATAAGATTTATGACCATTTGAAATTGACCCAACTGCATTTCCCCTTAACTGTCTGCAAATTTTCCACCTACGGTCAGACCTACGGACCGTAGGTCCACCTACGGGCCGTTATGGTCATCCGTAGATCTTGTTAGAGAATGGGTGAATGGGGGTCTCGATCTACGATCACGGACTACGGACCGTCGTCTGACCTACGGACCGTAAATCCGTCCGTTGTCCAAGACTTAACCAATTTTTCTGGGCTGAAATATTTGGGAGTTTCTAATCCCATCGACGGTTTTGCAGGACTAACCGTGTGTCAGGCTACGGTCCTTCAATGCCACCGTTGGTTGCACCTGCAGATTTTTTTTCTGTAAAGCTGGTCTTTGGTCTATTTTGGCTACGGGGTGTTACATTATCTCCCCCTTAGGAAAATTCGTCCTCGAATGAAGACTAAACTAGCTGAAGTAGAGGGGAGAGTTGTAAACCCTACTACAAGACACTGAGAACTGAGTTTCTGACTGAATTGAGTTCCGAGTACATGCAATTGCGCCGAAAATGTAAGTACAAACTGAGAGGAACATGATTCTAAAACTGAATTTACGCATGAATGACTGGAAAACTGAAGAGGAACTATTACCTCAAGCTAAAGTGGAATTGGAAGGAAAGAGGTGAGGATACTTGGCTTTCATGGCTGCTTTTGCTTCCCAAGTAGCTCCTTCTACGGACTGACTCCTCCACAAAACCTTGATTGAAGCGACTTCTTTGTTTCTCAACCTTCTGACCTGACGGTCAAGAATCTAAACTGGTACATCCTTATGAGAAAGACTATCTTTTACCGCCACACTCTCCAATGGCACTATAGAGGCTGGATCACCCACACACTTCTTCAAGAGTGAGATATGGAAGACCGGATGCACTGCTGCTAATTCTGCTGGCAACTCTAACTCATATTCCACCTTGCCAACCCTTTTCGAGATCTTGTAAGGGCCTACATATCTAGGAATGAGCTTTCCTTTCTTTCCAAATATCATCACCCCTTTCATAGGTGAAACCTTCAGAAAAACCCAATCATCAACTTGGAACTCTAGTTCCCTTCTCCTTACATCTGCATAAGATTTCTGATGACTTTGGGCTGTCTTAAGTCTATCTCTAATGAGTTGCACTTTCTCCATAGCATAAAGGACTGAATCTGGCCCTATCAAAGCTGCTTCACCTACTTCAAACCAACCAACAGGAGATCTACATCTACGCCCATATAAAGCCTCATAAGGGGCCATCTGAATGCTGGAATGGTAGCTATTATTGTAGGCAAACGCTTTGCCTGCCCATCCGTCTGTGGATGAAATGCTGTACTATGGTTAACTTGAATACCAAGACCTTTCTGAAATGACTTTAAAAAATGAGAGGTAAACTAAGGACCTCTATCTCCGATGATAGACAAAGGAATCCCATGCAATCTCGAATTCTCATTAATGTAAAGCCTTACGTAGTCTTCTGCCGAATATGTAGTGTTGACCGCCATGAAGCGAGAAGACTTAGTCATCCTATCCACTATTACCCAAATGGAGTCATGCTGTCTGCGAGTACGCTGTAATCTTGTGATGAAGTCCATATTGATCACATCCCACTTCCAAGTAGGAATATCGATCTCTTGAGTCATACCCCCTTGTTTCTGATGTTCTACCTTGACATGATGGCAATTGGGGCACTTACTCACAAAGTCTGCTATATCCCTCTTCATGCCATTCCACCAATAGACTTCCCGCAGATCGCGGTACATCTTAGTGGAACCTGGATGAATATAATACCTAGAGTTATGGGCTTCTGCAAGAATATGTTGTCTTAACTCGCCCACATCAGGAACACACAATCTACCCTGGTAGTGAAGTACACCATCTCCCCCTTAGGATAAAACATCCACTCTCTGATTATGGAATGCACCCTTAAGTTCAAGCAAGATTGGATCACTGTCTTGCTTTTCCTTAACCTCCACAACCAAAGACGATTCTTCCCCATTCTGAACTGTTACACCATTGTCAGATATGCTCATAAGGCGAACTCCCAAGCGAGCAAGCCTGTGAACATCCTTCACTAGATCCTTCCTTTCGTCCTCAACATGGGCTATACTACCCATAAATAATCTACTAAGAGCATCTTCTACTACATTAGCCTTACCCGGATGATAATGCACACTCATATCATAATCCTTAAGGAACTCTAGCCATCTCCTCTGGTGAAGATTCAACTCTTTCTGGGTGAACACATACTGAAGACTCTTATGGTCAGTGAACACATCTACGTGAACACCATACAAGTAGTGTCTCCAGATCTTTAGTGCAAACACCACTGTTGCAAGCTCGAGGTTATGAGTTGGATAGTTCTTCTCATGAACCTTAAGTTGTCTAGAGGCATAAGCTATCACCTTACCTCGTTGCATCAACACACAAGCTAGGCCAACTCTGCATATATCACAATAGATCACATAACCATCTGAACCCTCTGGTAGAATCAAGACAGGAGCTGTAGTCAATCTTATTTTCAGCGCTGAAAAACTTTTCTCACAATCATCTGACTATTGAAACTTGACCATCTTCTGAGTCAACCTAGTCAATGGTGAGGCTATGGAGGAGAATCCTTTCACAAACCTTCTGTAATAACTTGCTAGACCTAAGAAACTTTTGATATCTGTAGTAGAGGTAGGTCTAGGCCACTGTTTCATTGCTTCCATCTTCTGTGAATCCACTCGGATCCCTTCGCTAGATACAATGCGACCAAGAAAAGCAACACGAACTGCAACCAGAACTCACATTTACTAAACTTAGAGAATAACTGACGATCCTTGAGAGTCTGCAGAATAACTCTCAAATGACTTGCATGTTCTTCCTCACTCCTAGAGTAAATGAGGATATCATCAATAAAGACGATAACGAACAAGTCCAAGTACTGTTTGAAAATTCTGTTCATCAAATGCATGAAAGCTGCAGGAGCATTAGTTAGTCCAAATGACATAACGACAAATTCATAATGACCATACCGAGTTCTGAAGGCTGTTTTCGGAATGTCACTATCTCTGAGTCTGAGCTGATGATAACCCGATCTGAGGTCTATCTTTGAGAAATGGCTAGCACCCTAAAGTTGGTCAAACAAGTCATCAATCCTGGGATGGTATACTTATTCTTGATTGTGACCTTTGTTCAACTATCTATAGTCAATGCACATTCTTAGAGAACCATCTTTCTTCCTTACAAACAACACTGGTGCACCCCATGGTGAATTACTAGGTCTGATGAAGCCCTTATCTAGAAGGTCTTTCAACTGCTCTTTCAATTCCTTAAGCTCTGCTGGAGCCATTCGGTAAGGAGGAATAGGAATAGGCTGGGTATCTGGAAGGAGATAAATTCTAAAGTCGATTTCCCTTTCAGGAGGGACTTCGGGAAGATCTTCTGGAAAAACTTCTTGAAATTCAAAGACTACTGGAACTGACTCAAGAGTTGGGATTTCAAGGCTAGAATCCTTAACCCGAACTAGATGATATAGATAACCCTTAGAGATCATTTTTTTGGCCTTAAGGTAAGAAATAAATCGACCCATAGGCGCTAAGCTACTACCCTTCCATTCTAAGATTGGTTCGTTTGGAAACTGAAAACGAACAGTCATAGTTTAATAATCGAGTGAGGCATAACAGGAATGTAACCAATCCATGCCTAGAATGTCATCGAAGTCTACCATTTTTAACTCTACTAGATCTGCTGAGGTGACTTTCTGAGAGACTGTGATAGGGCAATTTCTATATATGCATCTAGCTATAACTGGGTCACAGATTGGACTAGAGACTGAGAAAGGTTTTGAGAGAGTTTCTGGACTAACATTGAAGTGGACTGCTATGTAAGGAGTTACAAAAGAAAGAGTATCCCCTGGATCTAATAATGCATAAACATTAAGGTCAAAGACACGTAACGTACCATTAACTACATCAGGAGAACCTTCTTGATCCTGGCGAGCCTGAAGAGCATACAACCTGTTCTAGCGCTAACCGCCACCTGTACCAGATGAGTTACCCTACTGAGTTGGGCGACTTGCTGGTGCTGCTGAAGTGGTAGACTGAGCTCTACCATTACCACCTCCTTGACCTTGTCTAGAAGGACAATCTCTCAACCTGTGACCAGACTGACCGCACCCAAAATATCCTTCTTTTCCTGCAAGACACTCGCCCATATGGTTCTTACTACACTTAGGGCAAGTGGGGTAAGTCTTGGTGCCTGAAACACTTCCCTGAGATTTAGAGCCTGGTGCTCTACCCTTCTGGTCATACATTTTCTTGGAGGATGGAACACTGGCTGATGAAGGGGCTGGAGCCAAAACCTTCTGCTGACTCTGCGAGCGATTTCCACCACCTGATTTTTGCTGAAAATAGTCATAGTTCCTAGTCCTAGCCTTCTTATTTTCCTTAGCATGTTCCCTAAGCTTATCACCCTCAACCCGCTGAGAATGAGTCATAAGTCTAGAGATGTTCATATCTCCAAGTAAAATCGCAAAACTGCACTCAGTTTTCACCAAATCTAACACTCCACACAAAACTTATTCATCTGCGCCCTGGAGTCAGCAACCATGTGAGGAGCATTCCTGGAGAGTTGGTTAAACTTGAGTCCATACTCTTGGACTTTCATGTTAGCCTGCCTTAAGTTCATGAATTCTTGGGCTTTTGCTTCTCTTAACTCTATTGGGAAAAATCTGTCGAGAAAAGTCTCACTAAAGCAGTCCCAAGTGATAGGAGCCGCATTTGAACCCCTATTCTCCTTCCACTTAGTATACCAGATATGAGCAACATCTTTCAACTGCTATGATGCTAACACAACCCGATCATTCCCAGTGACTTGCATTACCTAAAAGATCTTCTTGATCTCATCCAAGAAATTATGAGGATCCTCATTAGCTTGCAATCCTATGAACTCAAGAGGATTCACCCTAACAAAGTCACAGACCCTTGCTGCCAGTGATCCACCATTTTCATTCACATGAGCATGAACCCGATTGTTCTGGTTAGTCATACTCTGAGCCAACATCTGTATGACATTTCTGAACTCAGCATTAGAGACTTCCTGATCTGGGACTGCAGGAGCTGCGTTTGCATTCCTGGCATTCGCATTCCTAGCTTTAGCTCTACGAGGAGGCATGATCTGAAACGTAGAACGTCAAGTTAGAATGAATTAAGATCATACCTCACGCACGATAAGAATACCAAGAAGGTGAAGTTTTTCCTAAAACACTTTATAGCCTCCCTCTCATTAGATGTGGTGCACTTCACACCCATGAAAAGGAAAATACTTAGTGCGACTTTTCAGACATCCTAGGACTCTTGAACCTAGTGCTCTGATACCAAGTTTTGTCACGCCCCGAGATACCCCGAGACGCAGACACGGAACCTTGGACCACAAGTGATCCCAAGCTAACCCTGCTGGCAAGTGCATGAGCATACTAAAGAATATAAACTGTTGCAAAAGCTAAATCATAAATTATAATGAAAAGATGGGGAATACCCATATGCTAAAACTGAGATATATGAAAAACCAATGAGTTTAATACAAAGAAGTATTAACTCACTAATAAGATGAAACTAACTATGTCTGAAAACAGCCTTTAAACTGGACTAGAAATACTGGGACAAGCCCCAAGCTAAATATAGCAAAAATTGAAACTAAATGACTAAAGAATGAAATGACATTCATGACTGTTGTCCTCGGAGAATGAGGATTCACCATTGAATTTACTGAACTGGAGATCGGGAATCAATCTATGCGTGATCTGGATGCTGAGAACCTGAACCTACTCACGAGGAGATATAGCGCACGTATGCGTCAATACTTGAAAGGTACTGAGTATTTAGGATAGAGTAAAGCTGAAATAAAACATAACTGAACAAGCATAAAAGCAAGTATAATAATCTGACATGATACACTAAATTCTGAGCTAACTGGATGCAATGACCAATTTATAACATGCTGAAACTAAATACTGAATATACTGATAAATGGTCAATGCAGAGAGTCTGACTGATCTATGGGAGCTACTAATAATCGATAATAAAACCACATGAGCTAAATGTGGAGTCCGACGTATACGCCCCATTGAGAGGACCCAATATACCCTTCCAGAGGTATAAAGGCATGCTGGCGTGATTACTAAACTGATTGCCCACAGAGGGGACTTACAACCTACTTGGCTAGTCCAACTTGGTATTATGCTACTCCTAATGAATTCTGTAAATTAGTTATTTATGTCTGAATTTGTATAAATATTGGTTAGCTCGAAACTGAACATACAAACTGAGAATGCAACAATTAATCTGGTAATTATGCATTTATAACTGAGGCATGTATATCTGAAGTGTCTGAAATATCTGACCTAGCATGTGTAATTCAAGAACTAAAGAAATACAAAGCTAGGGTTCTGAATTTCATGCAATAAACTGAATAATAACATGATAATCTGATTTGGAACATACAACTGATAAATTTATAAAGTTATATAAATCCTAGATCTAATCATGATATGAAAATCAAGAATCTGACTGAAAACTAGGGACCCAATGGGTGAAAAGAACCCACTAATAAAATCCACATACCTGGTGATGAAATCCACAAAAAAATATTTAAGTTTTGGTCTTGGAACTACTGGAGCTTCCTGCGTTCTTGAACTAGGGTTCTTGAGCTTTTTCTCCTTTCTTGCTCCTAGTTTTCTAAGTTTTGATTTAATGATTTGACTTAGATATGTTTTAGTTATGTTTGTAGGATTAAACTGACTAAAATATGATGATTTAGGGTCAAAACGATGTAACTTAGGGTTTAAACAAAGTGGGAAAGGTCCAAAAGACCCCTGGGAAAGTTGCTGTCGAACCAAACGACGGCCAGGACTGACGGTCCGTCGTTTGACCGACGCCCCGTCGTTGGGTCCGTCAATTGGGCCTATTCGACAGGCCTTTACTAAAATGGGCATAACTTTTTACTCGGAGATCTGATTATAGAAAGGTCGGTGGATATGGAAAGTTAATTCAATTATCTATATGTGGGTAGGTCATGGGACACCTAATTCATTTTGTGCTAAGAGTTATGACTATTGGAAGTTGACCCAACTATATTTCCCCTTAACTGTCTGCAAATTTCCCCCCTACGGTTAGACTTACGGACCGTAGGTCCACCTACGGACCATGCTGGTCATCTATAGTTCTTGTTAGAGAGTGGGTGAATGGGGGTCTCGATCGACGGTCATGGACTACGGACCGTCGTCTTACCTACGGACTGTAAATCCGTCCGTCGTCCAAGACTTCACCAATTTTTCTGGGCTAAAATTTTTGGGAGTTTCTGATCCATCGTCGGTTGTGCAGGACGAACCGTGGGTCAGGCTACGGTCCGTCGATGCCACTGTTGGTTGCACCTGCAGATTTTTTTTCTATAAAGCTGGTTTTTTGGTTTGTTTTGGCTACGGGGTGTTACACGCTACTCATCAAATAGTAGAAAACGACAACTTTAGATATTCGCAAGTCATTATTACCATACCAAATTCATTAAACCAAAAATCCTTTTTATATGGTTTCATTCGGGTCATAATCTGTCACAAAATATTATACTGTTATTTTCAGTAACCATTGCCATCATCTATAAGTCAATCTTATCATATACATAACACCTTAAACCCAGTTATACCAAAAAAAAAATCCAAAGGACTAACCCAATTATATATACACTTTCTTAATAAAATTCTGAATTACCCTCACACAAGTATACTTATTGGTACTTTCTTTATCCATAAGCTTATCATTTCGATATTGATCTCCCTTGGAGATTATTAGGAAATCACCACTCCTCATTTTGAATCATCGGGATTTACTATACAACCTAAACACATTATTAATACCATGCTAAGGATCCACCACTAAAATATTCCTTATAAAAACGCTTAACCCAAACATGCACAGAAATAAACTAGTTGATTTCTTAAATGTGAATATACCATAGAATCTCATTTTACGAGTATGTGATACGACTGATAAATCTTTAAGTAGTTAGTGTTCACACTTGACAATCGACGTATCTGTTTCTATATACCACTAGTACCACACCATGAAAGTCTTTTAGATCTACCACTAAAACACATCATACTTATCGAGAAGATTATATCCAAATAGCTCATACATTTGTACCCATTGAATAACTATAAAACATTACCAAATCTTTTTTGTCTCTAGCCCAAACGATAAAAATTCTTTCGTAGATCATGTTGATAGCAAAAGTAACCCACTCCCTAACTTTAACCAAGTAAACATCATTACCATTGTAGTAGTCCTATCATGATCCTTTTTGATATACATTCAATCTATGGAACTATAATAAAAATTCTGACCTCATTAGCGTAAGACCATTCGCATAATTCGCTAAGCAACCTAGATATGTTATGACAACTTTACTAACTGTAGTTTCCAAAGTTACAATATTCATTATCTAGCTGTCCCTCTAATATTTTTCACTTCCAATTGTCGAACCACAACATATATCCTCTATACCACATAAGTACTACTCCTGCTGCTGGGTAACTAACTTGAAAAAAATACATGCTCATGAAATTCGTCAAACTATTTTTCAACCTCATCATTCAAATATCCTTTAAATGCATCGCCAAGTCATCACCTTACTTAACATTTTTGAATCGTTGAACATTAAAAATATGACTATGCATTTTTTTCATAAATCTATCAATTCAACCTTAGTACCAGATCTAACATCCAAGCTATACATGACACACCGACTTCTCACATGAAAAACCACATACGAGTCATCATTATAAGTGAGAGAATGGAATGAAGCGATAAGAATCAAACCAGACAAAGGACGCACGATAGAGATTTAAAAAGTTAATTTTTTTTTAAAATCACCATAGCTTATCGAAGATAAGCGACAAATGTCTCCACATAATCCTCGAGACTCTACTAGAATTTGCTTGTAAACACGCGAGACCGATGATTCTAGGACTCTAATACCATTTGTCACGATCCAAAAATAGACATGATGACACTCGTCTTTTTCCACCAAGAAAATTCAGCCTAAAACCCAACCGTTATGATAAAATACAAAACCAAAATAAAAATAGGATTTCAATATTGTAACACCCAAGAAATTTATTTTAGCTAAGATTCGAGCCATCCTTTGTTATAAGTAGGATTTTACTAAGGTATTCAATTTTTTTGAGTGTTGAGTTCACTAGATGTAGAACCTTGAGTTTCTTATTTTTATGTAGACACTTGAGTTGATTCGTTCATACTCATAAATTCTGCTTGAACTCCATACATTGAGTGTCTTCGATAGGAGTAGCATCTTCGAGTTAGGTCTTTAGCATTGATTTTCTAACCCTTCTGAGATTATATTCCTAACCATGAGGCTATTACCTGTTATCCATGATGGTCTTTGAGTTGCGTTGTTCAGGCCCATAGTTCCGCATGAACCTTATGAGTTGAGTATTCTCCAAATGAGTAGTACCATCAATGTTGTTGAGTTCCAAGCATTGAGTTTTACACCTAGTTAATGAAAACATTGAATTGAGTCATTCACGTCCATAATTTTGCATGAACCCTATTTTAAGAAGTCGTTTTATAGTTTTTTTATAACTTGTTTTACAAGAGGTGACCATTGAGTTGAAGAAGAGTAGAACTGAGTTAATTTTCTTTAAAATGATATATGGAAACTAAGTATTCTTAAGTGTGAATGTTTTTACATTTAAGTTGAGAGGAAACTGATATTTTCAAAAGAATTTTGAGCAGTTTTAGTACCCTCTCTTTTAAGAAAAAGACTTTTGATTAATAATTTCAAAACAACGAAAGAGTTATGTTTTTGAACATATGAGATAGTTACAGTTTTTGAGTAGTATTGAACACCTATATGGGGACGAGTTTGAGTTCAGATAATTCAAAGTCTCCATAAATTATGTAGCCAACATGGGTAGAAAACAGGGTCATACTTTTTAGATGATTTATTAATGATTTTGGAATAGAATAGTGGATCCTCTAAGTAGTTAGGTTCTATACCCCCGACAAGGTATTCGACGAGCATGACAATGTGAGGCTAGAAATTGTATCATCACATAGCTCATAGTGACGACTGTCAGTTAGAGAAACTCCCAAACAAATATTTCTTATTCTTATATACACATAGTTTATTTTATATTTTAATATACAAACAAAGATTATTTTGTATCCTTGCATACAAGAGTATATTGTATTCTTAAATTCATTTAGTTTCTCTCTATTGTTACAAAAGCTTTCCATATATTGCATATATTGTATTCTTAAATTCATTTAGTTTCTCTCTATTGTTACAAAAGCTTTCCATATATTGCATCTCCTACTATTGCTTTATATTAAGTTAAGTATCCAGAATTTGATTATCTAGATTCGAATGTCTTATTATTGAGTTGAGCCTTATTTTAGAGTTAGATATCTTATTATTTAGTTGAGTCTTATTTCATTGAGTTGACTATCTTATCATCGAGTTGAACCCTATTTTATCCGACTTGAGTTGAACCATGTTTCTTTGAGTTGAGTGAGTTGAGAATAGGTAAGTATGTTTCTTTTCCATCACTTCAAGCTTATGTTTATGCATTAGAATGCCCTTACATGCTCGTACATTCCATGTACTAGAACATTTGGCTTGCATCATTTGATGATGCATATACATGTACTTAGGATCATCAACATGCATTTCGTAAATACTATATGCAGTTCGAGTTAGCTATGGTGAGCCTCCTAGCTTCCGTAGGGTTTCACTTGTACTTTCAATTATATGAGTTGTTAGGATGTTGTGGGTATTGTCTTGAGTTTCCTCAATGTCATTTAAAGGATTCATAGATAGATAATAGAGTTTTAAACGCTTGTTAATTTATTTTGTTGAATGTTTTAAAGACCTGCGTTACCTATTTTATGATGAGCTGAATATTATTTTATTCAGTTTTTAAGCTTTGTATGCTTGGATTAGTCTTCTACTTGTATTCAGCCAGGATGAGGGTTCGCTTGGGGACCAATAGTGGTTCTCGAGTTCCGACCACGTATATGGTGTAGGCTCTGGTCGTGACAAACTTAGTATTAGAGCACAGAGTTCAAGTGTCCTAGGGTGTCTATGATGCCATGTTAGTAGAATCTTATTTATGGTCGTGAGGGCCCCACTATAAATGAGGGACTATAGACATTTAAGAAAAACTTCTTTTCTTTTATTCTTTAAATCGTGCATTAGAGATATGTCATAGAGACTTATAATAACTCGTGCGTTCTCATAAGGGGTTCGACTTCCCCACATACTAGAGGTTGTTGAAAAGCGAAGTCAGTTCTTGATCAATGAGTTATTCTTAGAAAAAACTTTAGGAAGTCATGAGACTCCAGAGGGGCTTGAGATTAGTCCATTAGTGAGTTAAGTGTTGAGTTTCAAAGGAATGCTCTCACATTTATATGAATTGTGCATTCAAGCTAAAACCGAGTTGTACTATTTTCTCTAAGCCATGTTTCAGATGAGATCCTTATGAGGAAGTTTTATTTAGAGCTTGGGTAGTATTCTCATCCAAAAAAGTAACATAAGTTACAAAACTATGAGTAGTAGTAGTGAAAGTTCCCAAAGTTAGAGAAGAGTATGAAGAGGTTCAGTAATCAAAGGAAAGGAGATAATGATGGGGCTGATTATGTTATTACACTCATGCACCCAGTCAGTTATATGTGATGAGTTCCTTTATGAGTGGAAGAAGGAATAATAATGTTGTAGATAGTTTTTAATAGAAGAAAGAGGAATAGTTACTAGACATGATGAGATAAAGTATTTTTAAACCAAAATAGTGTTGATGTCGATGTGCCACCGTCTTAGAGGAGACTAAATTCACGTTTTGAATAAGAGAGCATAGTACTCATGAAGTGATAGCTCTAAGCTTGGATTATGATTTTTTTAGAGGATATATGATGTTCAGAAGGTTATAGAACTGACCAAGTAATGAGGTACAATACAGTAGGCGAGCAATCATATTGATTTTTGGGTTTCGTGATTAACATTAAGCTTGAATTTGAGATGAGTGTCATGATCAAAATAATAACAACATGAGGGTGAGGATGTTAGTCTTGAGATGTGATCTGGTAGACTTGACTTAAAGTAGGTTAAGAATTCAGGTATTAACGGTAGTAAATATGAGTAGAGCAAGTGAGAGACCCTAACCTTTAGATAAAGCAGTGAAGTATGTCTAAGTCACTAAAGTAACAAGATCGTGAAGAGGTGTACCAATGGTATGTAATCAAATGTGGTTTCATGTGTGCCTAGATTGCATAAGTAAGTTGTCAATATGGACTAGGTCCATAACCTTCAAATGTCAGCTTTAAACCTAAGGGAGAGATGACAAGATGAGAAATCAAGTCATGTTTTGAGAACATGATATTAATGAGTTCAAAAGAGTGTAGGAGATGTCTTTCCAGAGGCTCTTTTTAGTAGTGGAGTGATGTTACAAGAAGATGGTTAATGTTCTTATTATTATAATGATGGTGTGATAATTTCCTCTAAGGTTATAAATGAGGAGGAAGAAGAGGATGAGGTTTTACTACGAAAAATAGTTAAATGAGAGCCCAGAGTTGGTTCCGAGAAGTAATGCGACAAATTCAAGTTGGTATGGCAGAATAATGAGAGCAACCCATCCCATGCCCAGTTCAGTCATCATTCGAGGATGAATGA
This sequence comes from Solanum pennellii, assembly GCF_001406875.1. Classification (NCBI taxonomy): domain Eukaryota; kingdom Viridiplantae; phylum Streptophyta; class Magnoliopsida; order Solanales; family Solanaceae; genus Solanum; species Solanum pennellii. Next base: position 58,147,368 of record NC_028648.1, read on the forward strand.
TCCGAAGGGGCAGATAGTGTAGCACCCCAAATTATTTTTGAGCTAAGACTCGAACCATCATTTATTTTTAGTTGGATTTTATCAAGGAATTTAAAATTTATTGAGTGTTATGATCACTAGATGTAGAACCTTGAGTTCCATATAGACCCTTGAGTCGAGTCATTCATGCTAATAAATTCTGCATGAACTCCATAAATTGAGTGTCTTCAAGAGGAGTAGTATCTTCAAGTTCTATGTCTATGGCATTGAGTTCCTAACATGTTTGAGATTATATTCCTAACAATGGAGCTATTATATGTTATCCATGGCGGTCCTTGAGTTGTGTTGTTCATGCCCATAATTTTGCATGAACGTTATGAGTTGAGTATTCTTGAAATTAGTAGTATCATTGAAGTTTTTGAGTATCAAGTATTGAGTTTTATGCATGGTTAATGAAAACTTTGAATTGATTCGTTCACGTCCATAATTCATCATGAACCCTATTTTAAGAAGTCTTTTTACAAATTGTTTTAAAACTTGATTTAAAAGACTTGAGCACTGAGTTGAGGAAGAATAGAGCTGAGTTTCTTTTCTGAAAAATGATATATGGGAGGTAAGTATTCCCAAGAGTGTTTTTACATTTAAGATGAAAGGAAACTAAGATTTCCAAAAGAGTTTTGAGAAGTTTTAATACCATCTCTTTTAAGAGAAAGACTCGTGAGCAATTATCTCAAAACACAGAAAGATTTATTTTTTTAACATATGAGCTAGTTAAATTTTGGGAGTAACATTGAGCACCGATATGAGGACGAGTTTGAGTTCAGATATTTCAAAGTCTCCATAAACCGTGTAGCCATCATGGGTAGAAAAGAGTTATAATTTTTAGATGATTCCTTAATGCTTTTAGGATAAACTAGTGAATTCGATTAGTAGTTAGGTTCTATTTCATCGGCAAGGTATATGGCGACCCTGGCGGCGTGAGCCTAGACATTGTTTCACCACATAGCTCATAATGATGGTTGTCGGTTAGAGAAACTCCCACATATATTTTTTTTTATTCTTATATACGTAGTGTTTGTTTTGTATTTTTATATACAAACAAAGTTTATTTTGTATCTTTGCATACAAACTGAGTATATTGTATTCTTAATACATTGAGTTGCTTTCTACCATTTTGAAAGCTTTTTTCTTATTGTTGCTTTATATTGAGTTTAGTATCCATAGTTTGAGTACCAAGAGTCAAGTGTCCTATTATTGAGTTGAGCCTTATTTCACTGAGTTGAATATCTAATACTTGAGTATAGTCCTATTCTCTGAGTTGAATATCTTATCATTGAGTTGATCCCTATTTTTTCTGCGTTCGGTTGAACTATGTTTCTTAGAGTTGAGTGAGTTGAGAAGAGGTAAGTATGTTTCTTTTCCATCAGTTCAAGCTTATGTTTATTCTTTAAACTTTTCCTTACATTATCGTACATTCCATGTACCAAGTCATTTGGCCTGCATCATATCATGATGCAGATACATGTACTCAGGATCATCAACGAACATCAACATGTGTTTCGTTGATACCATATGCAGTTTGAGTTATCTATTGTGAGACTCCTTACTTCCAGAGGGTTCCACTTTTGCTTTCAGTTATATCAATTGTTAGGATGTCGTGGGTGTTGTCCCAACTTTCCTCTTTTTCATTTAGTGGCTTCATAGATAGACAATAGAGTTTCAGAAGTCTACTTATTTATTTTGTTAAATGCTTGAAAGACTTAAGTTTTCTATTTTATTGCAAGTTAAATATATTATTTTATTTAATTTTTAAGCTTTGTATTCTTGAGTAAGTCATCCATGATGAGGGTTCGCTTGGAAACCAATAATAGTTCTTGAGTACCGTCCACGTCCAGGGTGTAGGCTCGGATTGTGACAAACATTCAATTATAAAATGGATAGTAAGTCAATTTAACTAAATATGGATAGAAGTCTCTAATGTATTATGATAGATTTGAAATAAAAATATAAGTCTCATATAATGTTGTCTCTAAAATTAAAAAAAAGTCATAAATAGGAGTGAGAGGTTTCGATGAGATAAAAAACAACTATCTCATAAATATCCACAAGAAGCCTCAAACAAAAATATAAGAGAGTATTATAAAGATACATGATCATAGCCTATACAAATGTGGATGCAAAGGGTTCGTAAAAAACCTCATGGTACTCAACAAGTGAACTCCTAAACCCAAGTTAAGAATATGGAATATAGATACTTAAATTGCATTTAGGAGTTTGATTAATGAGTACCGTGTGGTTTGGTAATTACCCCTTTCTTCAACATTTGTGTAGGTTATGAGCCCCAATCATTGATACTTTCTCTTCTCTTCTTGTCTAAGGCTTCCGATGGAGATCTGTGGAGGTAGTTGTTTGTTATCTCAACGGACCTTCACACTCCTATTTGAGATTTTGTTCTACTTTAGAGACAAGATCATCTAAGACTTATTTTTTTCTTTCATATCTTTCATAATATATTAGAAGCTTATAAATGTGACAACCATATTTTGTGGATTTAGTTAAATTAACTTATCATATGCATTCACAGTTGAGTGTTAAACTTCTATTTTTATTTTATTTTTGTATTTTATCGTAATAGTTGAGTTTTAGGTTAACTGTCTTGGTTTGATAAGCCGAATGTGATCACATCCATTTTTTGATCGTGATAGTTCTCATGTCATATTTATGCATTTTTCTCACACTAAGTACATTTCGAGTAATGAAAACATACTTTTTTATGATATTGTTTCCTAATATAGATTCTGATGCACATTCTTTAGGCCATGGTTAGTACAAGATCCTCACATCTTATATTGTTGTTGGTGAGTCCTCATGTTCCAGGGAAATGCCTTTATAACTCTTCTTGTGTACTTTCATTCAGTTTTCAAACAATATAGAGTTAGCTATGGACTTGTCTTAGCAACTCACTATGTTTAGAGGCTTTTCAAACAATTATTTGTTCTCACCTGTGTTGTCTTTGTATCAGATCTCTTCTTTATGGTATGATAGCTATTTACGATTTTAGCCGGTTCTAATTTTATTCGGTTATATATGTTATCATAGTATTATGACATGTCATGTAGTTAGCTTAGGGTTAATTGTAGCTCTAGGCACCATGTCTGTAACGACCTGTTTAGTCGTTTTAAGAAGCAGATTTTATTTCTGGAAAAACTGTGTGAGTCGACGGAACCCACGACGGACCGTCGAGGGGGTCTCGTTCCAAAACATTAGAATTCTGAAATTTGGGTACTGAAAAAGCTTTATGCCAAATTCTCCAAGTGTGAGTTTTGGCTAGATTCAGTGTCCTTCTTGGGGCACGTGGTTTCTAAAGATGGAGTGATGGTGGATCCTTCTAAGATCGAAGTAGTGAAGAATTGGGTAAGACCTACTAATGTGTCAGAAATAAGAAGCTTTGTTGGTTTAGCCAGTTACTACCGTCGATTTGTCAAGGGATTCTCTTCTATTGCTTCCAAATTGACGAACTTGACTAAGCAGAATGTTCCATTTGTATGGTCGGATGAATGTGAGGAAAGCTT
>NC_028648.1:58154589-58163851 GCF_001406875.1 Solanum pennellii
TTTTATTAATGAGTTTAAGTCTTCCGCATTACTTTCTGTTGATATTAAATTGAAATGTTAGGATTTAGATTGGTTGGTTCGCTCACATAGGAGGGTAAGTGTGGGTGCCAGTCGCGGCTCGGTTTTGGGTCGTGACAATGTCATGTCTAAGGAATAGTCTTGGATTGTGACACAGATGAACTGAAATATTATTAACGAATAAAAATTTGAAAGAGATTACTGTAATGATGTCATTTTTTATTGTTGCCATGACAGTGCCGCCAAATTCAAATAAGAGTAGTGCACTTAAAAAGAAAATACTTCTAAAATATAGTGATAATTTTATTTAGGGATAGTGCACAAATATCCCCTCAACCTATGCCCGAAATCTCAGAGACACACTTATACTATACGAAGGTCCTATTATCCTCCTGAACTTATTTTATTAATAATTTTCTACCCCTTTTCGGCCTACGTGACACTATCTTGTGGTCCCAACGCTGGTTGACTTTTTTTTTCAAGCTAGTGCCATGTAGACTGAAAAGAGGTAGAAAATTATAGATAAAATAAGTTTAGGAGGTAGTAGGACCTTAGTATAGTATAAGTGTGTCTCTGAAATTTCGAGCATAGGTTGAGGAGGTACTTGTGCATTTTCCATTTTATTTATAAAATAATTATGATTCAAATTATCCTTAACAGTTTTAAGTTCTAATTCTAATGCTTAACATATCCTAATAATATTTAATATTATTATGCTATTATCTTTAAAATTAACCGATGGTGTAAAAAAAATCTACAATGATGGTACACCAAACACACTCATAAATTATATATGTGGTCATTGCCCATTCTATCATTTTTTTTAATTCTGAATTTCTTATCATAGCATCATATCATATTAAAAGTGGAAAAATTTTAAGTTCAAAGTTGAATTACGAAAATGTGGTTTTTTTAATTGAAATATCTTACTAACTTTAATATCAAAAAAATAATGACAATTAAACTAGATCAAATACATATTTAACTATTATAACTTTTCATTTTTCCTTTTCTGATCGTGATTTTGTGTAAACTCAATTAAACTTTTAATAAGGTTTAATTATATATATATATATACAATGATGGTACACCAAACACACTCATAAATTATATATGTGGTCATTGCCCATTCTATCATTTTTTTTTAATTCTGAATTTCTTATCATAGCATCATATCATATTAAAAGTGAAAAAATTTTAAGTTCAAAGTTGGATTACGAAAATGTGGTTTTTTTTAATTGAAATATCTTACTAACTTTAATATCAAAAACATAATGACAATTAAACAAGATCAAATACATATTTAACTATTATAACTTTTCATTTTTCCTTTTCTGACCCTGATTTTGTGTAAACTCAATTAAACTTTTAATAAGGTTTAATTACATATATATATACAATGATGGTACACCAAACACACTCATAAATTATATATGTGGTCATTGCCCATTCTATCATTTTTTTTAATTCTGAATTTCTTATCATAGCATCATATCATATTAAAAGTGGAAAAATTTTAAGTTCAAAGTTGAATTACGAAAATGTGGTTTTTTTAATTGAAATATCTTACTAACTTTAATATCAAAAAAATAATGACAATTAAACTAGATCAAATACATATTTAACTATTATAACTTTTCATTTTTCCTTTTCTGATCGTGATTTTGTGTAAACTCAATTAAACTTTTAATAAGGTTTAATTATATATATATATATACAATGATGGTACACCAAACACACTCATAAATTATATATGTGGTCATTGCCCATTCTATCATTTTTTTTAATTCTGAATTTCTTATCATAGCATCATATCATATTAAAAGTGGAAAAATTTTAAGTTCAAAGTTGGATTACAAAAATGTGGTTTTTTTTAATTGAAATATCTTACTAACTTTAATATCAAAAAAATAATGACAATTAAACAAGATCAAATACATATATAACTATTATAACTTTTCATTTTTCCTTTTCTGACCCTGATTTTGTGTAAACTCAATTAAACTTTTAATAAGGTTTAATTATATATACATATACATATATATATATATATATATATATATATATATATATATATATATATAGAGAGAGAGAGAGAGAGAGAGAATTTGTAGGCAATATAATTCGCGCCGAGGAAACAATAATCAAGAACGAAAAATTATAGCAACAATCAATTTTATAATTTCAAATGCGAGTGTTACAATCTCTATGATTCCTTTGAATTCTCCTTTTAAAATATAAATTCATGGGCTTTAAAGCTTGTTCTTGAATCTCTAATAAACTTGAACTTGAACTTTATCCTGATCTTGACTTTTATTTGAATTCGAGGGCTTCGAGCTAGGGGAAGATTAGGGCAGAATCAGGTTCAAAAAGTGGCCCATTTTCACATTCAGCAACCACTGTATCACACAATTAAACGAGGCTATCGTTGAAGTTCTTGAAGTCCTTCTATGAAGTTTGATAATCCTTAACTTCAACCTCTTCCGAGCAGTGACTGAGGTAACGGATTGAAGAACAATGACCTGACCACAAGCGGAGCTTCACCGGGTTCCGAGAGACCTAAATGTAAAATCTCAAAGCATTTTATACCTCTTAATGTATGTATTTCTAGGAGTTTTGTGTTACTCCAATCCATTTATTTGATGGAGATCCTCAAGGTTTAGAGTGTCAAAAAATCCCCATCAAATAATGAGAGGACAAGATAGGGGAAGAACCAGGTAAAAAAAGTGGTCTATTTACACATTCACCAACCACTGTATCCCAGAAGTAGACGAGGTTATCTTTGAAGTTCTTGAAGTCCTTTTTTGAAGTTTGATAATCCTCAACTTCACCCGTACATGCAAGTTGACTTGCACGAAGACCTTTCAGAGATTTAGTAGTTAGGAAGGACTCAAGTTGATCAAACAATGCATTGCGCTTGGAGATAAGGAAGATGAAGATTGTTCCAGGACTGTTACAGAGTTTAAGATAGACTTCTCATCAATATTTCTGAAGTTCTCGACAGTCTCTGCAAGATCTTTTTTATTTATAACCGAAAAATATATCTATGATGACCTTTGGAAAAATCATATCCTTCTAAAATCGGTGGATACTAGGCCCGCCCCTCCAAACCTTGATATATATATATATATATAAAATGATAAATACAAAACAGTAAATACAAACCAATAGAAAAATGGGAGTTGTATAGCCATAGTAGATGAATATGCAAATCATTCTTTTATATGAGATAAGGCACAAGTACCCCTATGCTATGACCGAAACCCCACAGATACACTTTAACTAAACTAAGGTCCTATTACCATCATGGACTCATTTTATATATAATTTTGTGTACCTTTTGGCCTACGTGGCACACTCCGTGACTCCACGCAATTGAGGCGCGTTAGAGATATTTGGGTGTTACATAAGCCAAAAGGTGTACAAAATTATTAAAAACATGAGTTCAAGGGGGTAATAGGACCTTAGTTTAGTTAAGGTGTCTCTTTGAGATTTGGGTCATAGTCTAGGAGGTATTTCTACGTTTCCCCTTTTATATTCAAGTGACTTTGATTTCCTCTTTTATTTTATGTTTTCCAATAATTTCTATAATAATTCTTATGTTCATCCTCATTTATTTTTCATTCTTCTATCTTTTAGCAAAAAATAGGAGGTACATTTATCACAATTTTTTTTATTCCATTTCGTCAGCAAACCATATCCATCTACAAAATCAGCTAAAATTATCTTTTGGCTCCATCACTTTTGCATTCACTCACAACTTTTGATGTACACAATTTCTTCCTTAATAAACTGGACATAAAATTTTATTCCACTATACTTTTGTATTTTATCATCTTAAAATTCTTATGCAACTTTTATTTTATGATTATTCTCTCTTATTCTAATTAATATATTTCTTAGTTAAACTGTTTTCATTTTGTATGCATATGATGACATGTTATTTTTAAAGTTAATCAAGTTGATATTACAATTTTTTCTATACATGAGTTAAGCCTATATAAATATTACATCGTAATAGAGGTCAAACGTGCAAGACATGCTTCCAAAACTAGTTATAAAACTAGTTATGTTGAAAAGCAAAAAACGAGATGATGAACACAATATAATGTGGATCAAGACATTAAATCTAGCATTAACTAAAAGTCAAAATAATTTTTGACAGCGAAACTTAAATGATTGACACTAAAAGTTATTTCGAAAAACAAAATTCACTAAGTGAGTTCAAATTGTGACCTTTTAACATTAAATTTAATGCGCCAAAACTATAACAAAAACTCTATCAATTTATTATAGTTTTTTTTTTTACTTTTACAAATACGTAGTAGAAAGAAAAAATCAGATGGAACTTAAATATGAATCTTAGATTATTATTGTTTAACTTACTTACCTTAATGAATAAGTCTCATCAAAGTAAAATATCTATTTTTGTTTAATAGAGATTTATTAAGACAATATGGAACCAACTAACAATTCTTGTTTTTGAGTACATTCCTTAATTGAATAAAAAAATCCTTCTCCACTTTGCGCAATGATATCATTTTGACTAGTTTTTTGTTCAATCAATTTATCTTGATTTGCCTCAAAGTAATTCAGATTTTTGTAAATATAAGTTGAGTGACTTCTCATTGAGTATCGTATCGAAACAAAAAACAAATTTATGAAATATTTGAAGTTTAATATATTGAAAAGCAATGTTATATTTCTATTAAATATGCATTTTTTTAATATAGACAATATTATTATGTGTTATATAAAAGTTACAATAACTATAATCTTACACAAGTCACAATCTAAAATTTAATAAATGTTTGAATTTCTTTAACATCAATGGCGTAATTTTAACAACTTAAATAAATGAGCCTTTTTCCAAAAATTCAATTACATATTTGAGTCTTTTCTCTTCTGCTAAATATGATTTTTTCGAAAATTGGAGAAAACAGTAAATAATATATATAACAAAAAGCTTAGGGGTTCATAAGTTGTGGTTGTGCCACTACAAAAACATTTGAACTAGTATTAATCATACATCTACTAGAGTGGGACACAACCTACACTCTTCACTTTATGACTTAAATGAGTAAGCAAATAATTTTCATTACTCTAAACATATTTGATGGATCCTACTTATTTAAATATATGCCACACAAAATTGTTCTCTGATTTAAAAAAATTAACTCATAAAGATTTGTCTAAGATAACAAAATATCCATAAATTGCATACATTTTAAGATCATAACATCAAATGTAATACACTTTTACTATCACCGTCCACTTTTAATTATCATAGTTTCTTTTTTTAGTCAAATGACAACACCTTGACTAACATTTGAGATGTATTTTTCATCATATTGAATATGTAAGAAATTGCTATTAATATTACTTTTCATATAGTTTTTGAATATCTAATTTTTTTTATTTTAACATATCGAATTAATGTAATCTAATTTCACTTTAAAAATTAATAAAATTAACTTTTGAAAAACGGAACATGAAAATTAAAAGTGAAACGAAAAAATACTTAGTTTCGCACTAAAATAATTACTATAGACAACTAGAAGTTCTTCAATTTAAACTACTCAAAGATATATAGAATCTAAAATTTGCATATAAAATGGAGCGTATCCTAGGCAAGGAAACAAATAACAACAATAAAAAGTCTTTTGATACCCATCCAAGCAAACACAATTTTGCTCTTCCTCGTCATTAGCCATGCCAAGAAGAAAAGTGAAGCTTGTGTATAGTGAAAATAATACTCAAAGGAGAGTCACATTGTTACCACTCAAGCTATCCCCTAGACATGACGTAGTGAATAGGACCCTGAGTGACCCTAAATAAGTCACGTGACATAAGTAGACACAATGATAAGAAATAAGACAATATAAAATGAATCATATAGATCAAGATAAAGTCACAATATAAGAGAATCTTGACACAACATAAAAATAATGTGGAATACATGTTAAATCTAACAACGGAAAAGGGCCTAAAATACCCTTTAAGTATTGGAAATGATACAAAATTACCCTTCATCCACCTATTGGCTCTAAAATACCCTTCCCACCCACCTATTGGGTCCAAAATACCCTTGTCATCCACCTTTTGGTTCAAAATTGACCACTTATTTAACGATTTTATATTTAAACTATTTAAATATTTTCTTAAATACGTGGCGCTCAACTATTTGTTATAGTTTAGCTTATTAATATAATTTATAAATTAATCCACTACCCACCTATTACTAATTAAACCCCTCTAAATTAATAAATCCGTCACATTATTAATGCAACAATAGATTAGCTACTACCAATTGAGTGTTTTTAAAAATTTGAGGCGAAAATATCTATAGAAGTAAATTATCATACATTCAAGTGTCTAAATAAAATTAACGATAAACTTAAAAATCTGACTATGTTTATCTTAATTATTCTTACATCTCAATTATGTGATGTTACTTCATAGGTAACCTTTTTTAAAAATAATATATTAAAGGTTTTAAAACAAATAATAAATATTTATAAAATTATATTTTAAAAAAATGCATGAATTAATTCGGGATGTATTACTTCTTTACCTTTAATCATAAATTTCTCATTCAATCTTGAAAGAAAGTGTCCTCCAAAATAAGCGGCTCAACCTATTTTTTAATTGGGGCTTCGATTCGGACTCGAATAATTTTGAGTGTTATTTTCAGGAATCTATAATTTCATCGTGTTTTAGTAGTGTTTATGATGATTTTGATATTATAATTAGGTGAGGTTTATTTAGTAATTAGTGGATAGTGGGTTGATTTATAAATTATATTAATAAATTAAATTATAATCAATCGTTGAACGTCAAGTATTTTAAAAAATATTTAAAGAGTTTAATTTTAAAACAATTAAAAAAGTGGTCAATTTTGAATTCAAAGGTGGATGACAAGGGTATTTGGAGCCAATAGGTGGATGAAAATGGCATTTTGGAGCCAATTGGTGGATGAAGGGTAATTTTGTATCATTTTCAATACTTCAAGGATATTTTAGGCCCTTTTCCGATCTAACAACAAGCCTTTAGAGCATAGATGTGACTAGGAAAAACCCCTAGCTTATGAAAGAAAATTGAAACTAAATGATTGAAAAGTAATGAAAGACTAAAAATGGATGTTCCCATAAACTATGAGAATTCACCAATCCCAAAAGCAAATGAAGCAATCCAACTAGCCACAATCGGATGGAGGAACATCATATCATCTATCATGAGACAATATATGTACAATAGATATATATTTCAATACTTTGAAAGTATTGAGTATGAGGAACATTAATAAACATAAATTAATGTGATAAATTCAAAATGTGGTAATGCATGACCAAGTGTAGCACCTCGGAATTTGGGGAAAGGAAAGGTTTCACCTTTTTAGCTACTGGTTGTGTTCTACGGAATCATTCTATGGATCGTAGATGCTTCTATAAATCGTTAAGTGCATCTATAGGAAATGGGTCAAGTTTTGGAAAATTACAAGTCCTAGTAACTCATCAGACGATTGACGAGGATGGTCCGTTGAATGTTTTACGAGTAGGAAGGTCTCTTAGAAAGGTTCCAGATTTAGTGACATTTTGGGGTTAAAGTTGAGTTCTACAGTTTGGGTCTATCGATAGTAGGAAGTCCTACGGCCCATATAAAGGTATCTTCGAAGTTGGATGATATTTAAGATTTCATTACTTGTTCTACAGTATGGCTAGTAGAAAGTTCTACAGATCATAGGTTTGTTCGGTAGATTGGAAACTTCTTTTCTTGTGGTATTGATACAGAAGATCAAATATGCATTGACAAAACTATATCAATTGATTTGGTAAATACAAACCAATAGAAAAATGGTAGTTGTATAGCCATATAGATGAATATGCAAATCATTCTTTTATACAGGAGAAGGCATAAGTACCCCAAGGCTATAACCGAAATCTCAGAGAAACACCTAACTAAACTAAGGTCCTAACCATCCCAAACTCATTTTATATATACTTTTGTGCACCATTTGACCTACGTGACACACTACCTGACTCCACTCAATTGAGGCGAGGGAGAAATACTTGGATGCCACGTAACCCAAAAAGGTCGACAAAATTATTATAAAATGAGTTCAAAGGGTAATAGGACCTTAGTTTAGTTAAGACATGTCTAAGATTTGGATCATTGTCTATGGGGTACTTCTACCTTTTGCCCTTTTATATTCATTTGAATTGATTTCCTCTTTTATTTCTTATGAAATAAATGTCTTTTCTTTTATGTTTTCCAATACATTTCTATAATAATTCTTGTGTTCTTCCTCATTCATTTTTCATTCTTCATCTTTTAACAAAAATTAGGAGGTACGTTTATCACAGTCTTTTTTATTCCATTTTGTCAACAAAACCATATCCATCTACAAAATCAGCTAAATTTATCTTTTTTCTCCATCAGTTTTGCATTCACTCACAACTTCTGTTGTACACAATTTCTTCCTTAATAAACTGCACATAAAATTTTAGTCCACTATACTTTTGTATTTTATCATCTTATAATTCTTATGTAACTTTTTATTTATTGATTATTCTTTCTTATTCTAATTAATATATTTCTTAGTTTGATCATTTTCATTTGTATGCATATGATGACATGTATATTTTATTATTTTTTAAGTTGATTAAGTCAATATTACAATTTTTTCTATACATGAGTTGGGTCTATATAAATATTGCATCGTAATAGAGATTAAACATGCAAGACATGCTTCTAAAATTAGTTATGTTAAAAAGCAAAAGCGAGATGATGAACTCAATGTAATGTGAATCAAGACACTAAATCTAGCATTAAATAAAAGTCAAAATAATTTTTGATAGCGAAACTTAATGATTGACACTAAAAGTTATTTCGAAAAATAAATTCACTAAGTAAGTTTAAATTGTGACCTTTTAACATTAAATATTAGGGGAAGATGCACAAGTATCCCCCAACCTATAACCGAAATATCAGAGACACACTTATAGTATACTAAGGTCCTAATTGCCCCCTAAACTTATTTTGTGAATAATTTTTTACCCCCTTTCGGCCTACGTGACACTATCTTGTGGGCCCAACACTTGTTGACATTATTTTTTCAAGCTAGTGCCACGTACGCCGAAAAGGGTAGATATCTTTTTATAAAAAAATTCAGGGGGTAATAGGACCTTAGTATAATATAAGTAGGTCTCTAGAATTTCATGCATAGGTTTGGGGGGGGGGGGTT
>NC_028648.1:58164272-58234233 GCF_001406875.1 Solanum pennellii
GGGGGGGGGGGGGGGGGGGTTACTTGTGCATCTTCCCTGAAATTTAATGTGCCAAAACTATAATAAAAACTCAATCAATTTATTATATCTTTTTTTTTTATTTTTACAGGTATGCATTAACTAAAAGAATCAGGTGGAGCTTAAATATGAATCCCTAGATAGTAAAACATCTATTTTTATTCAATAAAGATTTATTAAGACAACATGCAACTAACAATTCTTGCTTTGTGTACATTCCTTAAATGAATAAAAAATATCGTTCTCCACTATGCGTACACATATCCTTTTGATTAGTTTTTTGTGCAATCAATTTATGTTGATTTGCTTCAAAATAATTTAGATTTTTTTCAATATAAGTTGAGTGACTACTCGATGAGTATCATACTGAAACAAAAAGAGAATTTAAGAAATATTTATATTTTAATATATTGAAAAGCAATGTTATATTTCTATTAAATATGCATTTTTTCTACATAGAGAAAATTATAATGTGTTATATAATAGTTACAATAACTATAATCTTACACAAATCACAATTTAAAATTTAATAAATGTTTGAATTTCCTATTTATATAACAATTAACTTTATCGTTTTTATGCACGTTGAAATATTATTGAAATTGATATTTCAAAATTCTCAGTCATTTAACTGTCTGATTGTTTTGATCTTTAACTTTGTACAAATATCAAAATTAACATATATGTTTTTAGAACTTATAACTTAAATGAGTAAGCAAATGCATTTTCATTATTCTATAACCATATTTGGTGGATTCTACTTACTGAAATTTTAAGCCACACTAAATTATTCTCCTGTAAAAGTTTGACTCATAAAGGTTGGTCAAGATAAAACCGGCTATATAAATTAAATATATTTTAAAAATATAACATCAAACTTAGTATGTAATACATCCTAATTTAGTTTTAGTCAAGAATAATTATTAGAAACAACTAGAAATTCTCTTAGTCAAAATATTCAAGGATACATAGAATCTAAATTTTCCGCATAAAATGGAGTCTATCCTAGGCAAGGAAACAAAGAACAAAGGTTTTTGATACACATCCAAGTTTTTCTTCTCTTTTCCCCCATTAGCAATGCCAAGAAGAAAAGGTAAGATTGAAAATGATACTCAAAGGAGAGACACATACAAGAAGAGACAAAATGTAGACTTTAAAAAGGCTCAAATAATTACTATTCTTTTTGATTGTGAAGTAGCTAGCATCATATATAATGAGTACCACACAGAACCTGTAGTATATCCAAATTATAAGGCTACATTAGACACTTTTAATAAGTTTAAGGCACTTTCATCATCCGCTCAGTCAAAACACATGATGACGACAGAAGAGTTTATCAAGAAAATTATAGATAAAAGAAGGACCAATTATACAAGTTACAGAAAGAAAACGATCTCAATGAAAAGACAAATATGATGCATGAAGTGGTAAGAGGAAAAACTATTTCCAAGGACATAAATGGTAATGATCTTAATGATCTAATGTATGCCATGAAAAGAAACTTCGAAATGTTTCGCAAACTGAAAATTAAAGCTGATGAAGAGGGTTCTACTTAATATGCCTCTCAACGTATTTCTAGTGATTCTCCAGTATCGACAGTTCCTTTGGTTTCTCCATGGATATTTCTAGTGGAACCAACTGCGAGGGTCCAAGATCTCCTTTAGTGGTCCCTGAAGTGGCTCAAATAATAGAGATAAAGTGGCTCCACTAATAATTCCTTCACCTCCTTCTGCTGAAATGCTCCAAGAATTATTTTATCCAGTGAATCCTCCTAAAATGGTTCCTTTTGTGGACCCCTCATGTATTTCTCCTTATTCATTATTTTTGGCAGAATTATTTCCTTCATTGGTTCCACAGATGCATTCTTATACACATCAACAAATGGATCTTAGAAGGGCCCCCTATAATGGCTCCTCCAATACTTTCAATAATGACTTCTTCAACAAATTCACCAATAATGGAGTCTCCAACCGCTGCTTCGATAATACAACAAGACTCTTGAATGAACAACTCTACAAGGGATGCACTAATGCCAATGAATAAGTATGAGAACAATTTTGTTGGATTTACACAAAGGCCAGCTTCGTCAAAATCAATCGACTGGGATGATGATAGTATTATGTATTTTTTTTATTATTCATATCTCAATTACATTAATGTTCAAGATCTAAACCGAAAAATAACTTAAAGGATCTTGGACAAAATATCTGTTTGTTTTAATTGGTAGAGATTGGTATGTCTATGTTGTCCAGTGCATAATCTATGTCTTCTAGTATTTTAAATGCATAAGTTGTCTCATATGATTCTTCATATAAATTTTCTTTTTGTCCTTATTTTAAGTGTTTTTCTATTATGTTTTATTCCTTTTTTTTATATTGTTATTTCATTCACTTATAATATCTATGCAATTAATTTTTATATGAATATTGGTTTGCCTTGATTACTTTTATTATTGATATTGTGGTTATTAAACATATTTGTATTGTTAGTATAATTTCTAAAAATGATATCGTACACTGTTAAATATTTAATTCATCCACTTCAAAATTAATATGACAAAAGGTAAAGTAACTATATATGTCAATAATTGTATTTTTTTAATAGGCGTGTCAATTCAAAAGTGGACAAGTAATTAGGGATACATGTAGTATTTAATATCCATTTATTGAAAAAATAAGGTTATATTACAAAATGGGATAATCCAAAAGCACCCCCTCAACTTATGCCCGAAATCTCAGAGACACACTTATACTATCCTAAGGTCCTATTACCCCGCTGAACTTATTTTATTAATATTTTTCTAGCCCTTTTCGGCCTACTTGACACTATCTTGTGGGCCCAATGCTGGTTGACTTTTTTCTTCAAGCTAGTTCCACATAGGCCGAAAAGGGTTAGAGAATTACTTATAAAATAAGTTCAGGGGGGTAATAGAACCTTAGTATAGTATAAGTGTCTTTCTGGGATTCCGGACATAGGTTGAGGGGGTACTTGTGCACTTTCCCTTAAAAAATTAATAACTTTTTATAGATTTATTAAGTTAAGAAATATGATATTTATGTTTAAGTCAACTGTCTAAAATTATTTTAACATGAACACCATACAAGTAGTGACGCCATATCTTCAAAGCAAAAACTAATGCAGCCAATTCCAAGTCATGAGTTGTATAATTCTTCTCATGAACCTTCAACTGTCTGGAGCTATAAGCTATGACCTTGGCATTCTGCATCAACACACAACCAAAACCAACTCTCGATGCAACATAGTACACTACAAAACCTTGAGTAACCTCTGGTAAGGTCAAAACCAGAGCGGTAGTGAATCTCTTTTTCAACTCCTGAAAGCTTTTCTCACAAGCTTCAAACTATTGAAACTTGATTGTCTTTTGAGTTAGCTTGGTCAAAGGAGACGAGATATATGTAAACCCTTCAATGAATCTCCTATAATAGCCAGCCAAACCCAAGAAACTTCTTATATCTGTTGGAGATGTGGGTCTAGGCCAACTCAAAACTGCTTCTATCTTTTGGGTATCAACTTTAATCCCATCACCAGAAATAATATGGCCCAAGAATGCCACAAACTTGAGCCAAAACTCACACTTGGAAAACTTGGCATATATCTCCTTATCTTTCAAAGTCTTCATGACTATTGTGAGGTGACTAACATGATCTTCTTCATTCCTTGAGTAAAAAAGTATGCCATCAATGAAGACGATAACAAACAGATCTAAATAAGGTTTGAAGACTCTGTTCATGAGATCCATCAATGTTGCAGGCGCATTGGTCAAACCAAAGAATATAACTAAAAACTCATAATGCCCATATCTTGTTTTAAAAGTTGTCTTTGAAAGATCACATTCCCTAATTTTCAACTGATGGTAGTCTAATTTGAGATCGATTTTCGAGAAGTAGGAAGCACCCTGAAGCTGGTCTAAAAAATCATCTATCCTAGCGAGCTTATTCAATTGACGGTAGTCTATGCACATCCTAAAAGAACCATCTTTCTTTCTCACAAATAAGACCGGATCTGCCTAGGCGCAGGTGCACTAGCATATGATGGTTTAGGACCTTTCTGTTTCTGAAACTGTGGCCGATTCAAGCCACCATTCTGCTGCCCAAACTCATTCCCAACCTTGGTTTTCTTGTTTTTGTACTCTTCTCGGTCCCTTAGATTTTCCTCCTCGATCCGCTGAACATAGATCATCAACCTCGAAATGTCCATGTATCCAATAAGAATTGCAGCCCGACCCTTTTTGCTTGAAGAGCGACCCAAACCAGCGACAGACAAACTCATTCTACTCGTCATATATTTAACAATCTCAATAGCATAGCGAGACAGTTGGGTGAATTTCAACACATATTCATGAACATTCAAAGAGTCCTGTTTCAAAGTAAAGAACTCCCGTACCTTTGTTTCCTTCAGTTCTCGAGGGAAAAACACCCCTAGAGAGCTTTTTCAAACCAAGCCCAACTCGAATATGTCACATCCTCATACCTGCGATCCTTCCACTGGTCGAACCAAGTCCTAGCAACATTCTTCAGTTAATATGCAGCTAGCTCAACCCTTTCCGTATCAACCACATGCATCACCTCAAACACCTTGTTCAACTCTTTCACAAAGTTTTCCGGATGCTCAATAATTCTTGAACCAGAAAAGCTTGGGGGATTCATCATCAAGAATTCCGAATCATTGAAGTGTCAGCCCCTTCTTATCGAGCTCCCCTTTGTTTCACGACTTGGTAAGTCGCCGCTTGGCTTAGCATTGGATAGCCTTGCAGAACTCAACATTTCTGACATTCCCTTGAGGTTACATGTTCTGTGCATTAGGTACCCTGGTTCGTCAACATTCCTTCTAGATGGTCGACCTCTGACTTCTCTTCGTGGAGCATGATGATCTGAAACACGCGCAAGCACGAATTTGAGGGAAGCTTTTTAGATGAAGTGTAACGCATGAAAAGGAAAATGAAAGAAGTGAGAAATTCCTAAATGTTGTAGCCTCCTAATCATAGATGTGGTGCGCTTCATACAGATAACTAAGACTCTACAGACATGTCCTCATAGACTCCCTAGGACTCCTGAACTCTATGCTTTGTCACCAAGTTTGTCATGCCCCGAGCCTACACCCTGGATTTGGCTGGTTCCCAATGACCATTGCTGGCCTGGAGCGAACCCTTGGATTGGCTTACCTAACTTAGGGAAAGACTTAACATAGAATATAACTAAAGAATAACTTTGAAATAGTAATTATACAAAATGGTAACTTCAAGTCTTTATAAATCAAATGAAATACCAAAGAAAACTAACATTGTCTATCTATGAAGTCTCTAAAATAAAGATAGACGTTGGGACATGAACCTAGTTATCCTAATGAATGAAAACTAAATCAATTATCTAAATGATAAGGATATCCTCTGGAATGAAGGGTGGCTCACCAACTGACTCAGAGCTGCTCAATGGATCACGGTGCACTTAATGCTGATCTTGGTTACCTGCGTCTGCATCATATACGATGCAGGCCAACTGGCATCAGTACATTGAATGAACAAGTATGCGAGTTGGAATGATAACAACACTTAAGCTTGAAAAGTAGTAAGAAGGAACACTTACCTTGACTCGGCCTAACTCATGAACAACTTAACTCTGTCAATATAATGCAATGTAAAAGTAAGTGCAATACAAAGAAAGCTCTCTGAAACATGCTGAAATCTTTGAATGTACGCAAGATACAATTTAACTATGACATTTATATAAAATACAAGTAAACTGATGTATACTAGAATACAATAACTTTAGTGGGATTTTCTCTAACCGACAACCATCACTTAAGAGCTACAGTAGCTATCTACCTCACGCTGCCAGCGCATCCTATACCCGGCCAAAGGTATAAGACCTGAACTTCCTAATGGTACCACTAGCTTACTGCGAAAAGGGTTCATCTAAAATGTATGTACCTTTTGTACCCATGGTGGCTACATGATTTATGGGGGATGTGAGTTGTCTAAACTCTCCCAATATCGATGCTCAATACTACTCCCAAAATATATTGGGTATGTTTTTAAAAATATAGTGAATCTGTAGTTTTGAGATTAGTGCTCAAAATACTTAGCTAAAGTCTATCTTGGATAGTTTCCTTATTAGTTAAATGTTAAAACAATTTAAGTTCCTTTAGGAATACTTAGTCCCTATATACCTTTGAAGAAAAGAACTTCAACTTACTCTTTACTTAGCTTGACTTGAGTCTTAAAACAAAGTCAAAATGTTTAAATAAGTCTCTTGAAAACCCTTGAGGACTTTACTTTAACTCACTTCTTAGCTTTTGACTTGACTTCTTAACTTCCTTGACTTGACGTTAACTTTCTTTGACTTGAATTATGGATTCAAGGTTATGATTTGAGTTCTTTGATGATTTCTCCGTGTTTAGAAATCATTTGAGGTAATTAGAATCATGGGAAGATGTTAATATACCTTGGAAGTACTTAAAAAGACTACACTATGAAAACTGGATGAAAAACGCCGGGTAGGGCGTACTGGTGGCGCGCAGCGCCAACCTTAGTTGACTAAGACTTGAACCTGGCACATTGGTGGATCTCCGCTCTAGGCCTTGGTTGACTTAGGCCAGTTGCTGGCGCATTGAGGAGCGCGGCGGCTGCCCCTAACCAGGTGCGTCTAACGAGGTTTTCAACTTGTTTTTCATATCCAAACCCTCCAAACCTTCCTAGTTCTTTCACAAAACACCTGGGACTAGTGGTACTCTCAATATCCACCTACTTCAATTAAAAAATAACTTGGAGGAATAAGAATTCAACCAACAATGACAACCAACAACTCAATCAACAAGAACTTAAAACTTTTCTTCAAGAACTTAACTTTTAGCACGAAATCAACTCAAAGATGACTAAATTAAACAAATTGGTGTGTGAGTGAACTAACCCAACATGAAAGATCCCACATACCTTAATAGGGATCACCCCTGACGAATTCCACAAGCCGAACTTGGACGATCTTGAACTTTCATGCTTCCTTCTTCTCATTTTTCCTCCTTTCTCAAAAACCTAACTTGTTTTCTAAAAGCGTGAACTGAATAGGATCAGTTTAAACCCCAAAAATGAATTAAAATAATTGGGTAAGGAAAAGACCACTTTGCCCTTCCCCAATCCAGATTGGATTATCCTTAATCCAACAATCCAACTTCCGATAGGCATATCTTCCTCATACGATAACGAAAATGCTTAAGCTCGGGGGGGGGGGATTTGGAAGATATAACTCATCTTGAGCTGGAATTTATGGCCGTTTGAAAATGATCAATACTTACTTTTTACACTTAGGAGATTTTTCAGATTTTTCTATTCTTTTCAAAAAGGGAAAATGACACTTTTAGTCCCTGTGTTAAGGCTATGTTCTTATTTTAGTCCTTGTGTTATATAACTTAGCAATATTAACCTTTAATTATATCAAGTGAGTGATTTTAATTCTTCAACTAACAAATCCAAAAAAAAAAGTTCACTGCTAAAAGGGGCGATTCAGGTATTTCATTTTAATTATACGTATGTTACCATACTTGTAAGTGTTCTTAAGCTTAAATTTTACTTGTAATCAGTTGGAAGAGTTGGTTTTATAATATGTTCAGTTCAAATTATCACTGCTATTTAAACTGACAACAATAGAGAGAAATTCTTTGAGAGAAATTGAAGATGTGTAGATTCTAAGATATAATTGAGAGCATTGAATTTATGTGATGCTTCCGCTGTTGGTAACATTTTTTTTCCAGTTATAATCAAAATTGAATGTGGTGTGTTACCATACAGATCCTTAGGATGTTTGAAATTGAGTTCTTCTGGTAGCTTGAAGTATACAAATAGTATATTTAGAATCATATTTTCACATATACAAATAATTTGCATAACATTAAGAAAAAAAAAATTCAAAGTATGCTAGTATATTTGTTGAGATATTTTTCTTTGTCTATGACATTAAATTTTAAACTATTCAACTTAAAAGAGTACTCACATGATAAAATGAATTTCAACCCACTTTTAGAATGCAATTGCATTGCACATCCACACCAAATAGATCGAGACTTCTTCGTTGTGAAGAACTAGGGTTGAACTAGGTTATACATCGAATATTTCCTAAAAAAGGTTTTCTAATTCTCAAGCAATACATTTTTAATACCAGAAGTGCCCCTTTTAGAAGTGAACTGGCTGTTAATTTTTTTGGATTTGTTAGTTGAGGGATCAAAATCACTCACTTGATATAATTAAAGGTTAATAGTGCTAGGTTAGATAACACAAGGACTAAAATAAGAATATAGCTTTAACACAGGGACTAAAAGTACCGTTTTTCCTTTCAAAAATGATAAAATTTAGTTTCTTAGCTTATACTTGGCTATTATAAGTTACAGATGTTGCAGTACTGATTTGACTTGATACATTTGAGACATCTTATGATATCATCAGTGGTGTAACTAAGAGTTTTGAAAAACTATATTCTTAATTGTTAAGCTAAGGTGAATTTTTTCATAATGTAAGTATTTGGAAAATAAACTTTTAAGATACCTCATTATCGATTCTTAGAAGGGTTAGTAATCAAAGTTTGCTAAGTGTAAGGGATCGTTTGGTAGAGTGTATTAACAAAAATAATGCATGCATTAATTATATACATTAGTAGTCCCTTTATTGGTGCATTTTTCATGGTATGTATAACTAATGTTTGCATTAGTTGTACACTCTATTGTGTATTGAGGAGCGTATTAATAATACTTTGAAATCCATGATATTAGGGATGCAAAGGATTTAATGCATGCATTAACATGGTATTATTTATACTTGTATTAGTAATGCATAGATTATTTCTTATGCATTATTTGGTTTAGTGAATTAGAAATAGTATGCATTGTATAAAAATATTTATTTACAAAAGTATCTTTCATTGTTTGGTGTGGCTCATCTATGCGTTTGTTGTTAAAGAAAAAGCTCATCTATATCATTTGTTTAACTCCAATTTTGCAAATGCATTTTGACTCCCAAATAAGGTTTAACATTTTTCAATTGGTGTTTTTGGATCAAATGTACATTTTGCTCTTCTACTTCCGTACGAACATTAACAATTCCCGAATTTCAAACTTGTTTGATTCTTCACGAAATCGCTTCAAATGCCAAGAGTAATTTCCCTCAAACCTAGATACCAAAAGTAAATATCTCTTAAACTTGAATTCAACTTAACTCAACAAGACCCATTTAAAATTTCTTCGAAGTTTCAAAATTTCAACATTCTTTAACGGTAGAATTTTCTCAACAACTTCAAATAATTTAAAATTTTAAACATAGACTCAAAAAAAATACTAGGTGACAAAGATCTAATGTAAAAAAACAACTTCAAAAATACGAACCAAAAAATGATTTTAAAATTTTGGGATTTGTTTTCATTTTTTGGATCTTTTTTTAATACGGATGATTTTTTTAGACTCTAAATATGATTTTATAGTTTTAGCTTTTTTTTTTTTTAAAAAAAAGAAATTAATTATATAGCCAAATTTTAGATGATTTCGTGAAAAATAGAAGATGTTCTAAATTTGGAAATTGTTTATTTCTTCACTTGTTCTTGGTGTTCTTAAAGATAAAGAAGTAAAAAAGTGTACTTTGATCCAAAAAGTCCAATTGAAAAGTGTTAACCTTGTTCGGGGTGTAAAAAGTGATTTTGCAAAATCAGAGTTAAGAAAATGGCGCGAATGAGTCTTTCCTTTAACAGCAATGACATAGATGAGCCAAAATTTTAACAAATGAAACAAATGAGCCTTTTTCTAAAAATTCAATGACATGTTTGAGTCTTTTCTCTTCTGCTAAATATGATTTTTTCCAAAATTGGAGAAAACAATAAGTAGCATATATAACAAAAAGCTTAGAGGGACATAAGTTGTGGTTGTGCCACTACAAAAACAACTAAACTAGAATTAATCATAGACCTACTAGAGTGGAACACAACTTACACTCTTCACTTTATGACTTAAATGAGTAAGCAAATAAATTTTCATTACTCTATTTCCATATTTGATGGATCCTAAGCCACACAAAATTATTCTCAGATTAAAAAAATTAACTCATAAAAATTTGTCTAAGATAACAAAATATCCATAAACTACATACATTTTAAGATCATAACATCAAATGTAATACATTCTTACTATCACCGTCTACTTTAAATTATTATACTTTTTTTTAGTCAAATAATGTAACATTCCGGAAAATCATACGTTTAATGAAAATCCCAATAGGTTCTTAAGAATGTGTATCACGGGTAAATTGGCATTCCAATGCCCAATATTTAGAAATATTGGACATATTAGAAAATTATGGGCATAGTAGAAAATGTTGGCTTAGAGAGTGTTAGCCAAATTTTCAAGTATCTATGAGTTTGTGTAATGAATGTACCTCAAATGAAGACCCTAAGCTAATTAAAAAGTCGTCTATACAAATCACATGAACTACTAGGCATCCAAGTGTCAAGCCTAGCACCATTGCATATAACCATTTAAAATGATCATGTAGATTAAGCAGTGCCCAAGGACATAGTGAGGATCCTTGAGACAATAAGTAAACATTCCCAAATAAACCATAAACAATAGTTAGTTAGGAAAGTGCAACCAAACCATGTGCAAGCACATGCGCAAGACATCTGAAGAAGCTGCCAAAGGAGGGGACCACCCTAACCGAATTCGGTTAAGGTAGTTAGGGGCAAAAACGTGCAAAAGGGACCACTCCATGTGGGGCCTAAACTCCCTACCAATTATAGACTCTAACCTACTTCCCCAAATAACTAAATAACCTAGGACTAACCGAATTGGACCCATTAGTGCACCCGACAACCTAGGACCAAAACCGGGTTGACACTAACCTAGTACTAGTTGAAGAAACAACGTAGTACCTAACCTAGGACGGTCCAAAAGATTAGTTATGGTCCTAACAACTTAGGGGTACTTTAGTAATTCCACTAAGTTACCTAATTAATTAATTTAGCAAATTAATTAATTAATTTATAAGGGCTAAAACCAAAAATAAAAAGGAAATTTTCAGATTTTGGTTAAGACAAGAAAGAGACAACCTAGTCCCTAACCTAGGATGGTCCAAAGAGTTAGTTAAGATCCTAACGACTTAAGGGTACTTTAGTAATTAACGTAGTCTACTTAATTAATTAACCAAACTGAAATCACAAAATAATTTTCAGATTTCGGTTAAAACAAGAAAAAAGACAACCTAGTACCTAACCTAGGATGGTTCAAAGGATTAGTTATGGTTTTAACAATTTAAGGGTACTTTAGTAATTACCCTAGATTACTTAATTAATTAAATTAGACATTTAATTAATTAAAATAAAGGGTTCAAACCGAAATTCTTGCACTAACCTAGTACAACTCAAGAGACATCCTAATACTTAACCTAGGATGGTCTAACAGGGTTAATTTTTGTTCCAATGATTTAGGGGCACTTTGATAGTTACCCTAGATACCTTAATAAATTAAATTAGCCATTTAATTCATTAATTTAAAGGAGAAAAACGAAATTCTTAGGAAAAATTTCAGATTTGACCAAGTATTGTGTTTTCCTAGTTCTAGTCAATCTA
Organism: Solanum pennellii; assembly: GCF_001406875.1. Taxonomy (NCBI): domain Eukaryota; kingdom Viridiplantae; phylum Streptophyta; class Magnoliopsida; order Solanales; family Solanaceae; genus Solanum; species Solanum pennellii. Next base: position 58,175,903 of record NC_028648.1, read on the forward strand.
GGAGGGGCTTTTTAGTAATTAGTTAATCAATTTATTGAATTAACTTATTAAACCCTAAGTTGAATGATTCAATATCAATTCTTAAACCTAAAAATCACATTCAAACTCATAGACAAAAAGGACGCAAAAATAGTAAGCAACGAACGCAAGAAAAAGGCAAAAATTTATCGATTTCTCTAGGGCGATTTCAAGGTTTATTAAAGGTTTCATTCAAGGTGGTATTCGTAGATTAAGTTCTACATAAGGTATGGATTTCTCTCCTGGACTTCTTTCTCCAATAGAACTTTCTTTCCAACGATTCAAAGATCTTGAAAACTAGGGTTGGTCCCGTGTTCTCGTCGAACTCCTTTGTCCCTAGTATCCTTTTAGATTCCATGTTGAATAGGTTAGATAATAGATATCATTTTGTTGGTATGTGGTGCTGGCTGATCTTATTTGTAAAGTTCTTGAATTATGATTGTCGATTAACCGATGAAGTTGTGATCGTATGAAGTTAAGTGCTTAAAACGTGAATCATGAATCGACAATGTGTTAGTTACACCCATAATTATTTTAAGTGTTGATTTGTTTGTCCGAATATTGCATTGATGTTATTGTGACGTTATGAAGGTGTTAAATTCATCAAATATTAATATGATGCTGTCCAATATGTCTTAAAAGTGTTATCCTAAAGTCATGGACCAGGATTGGTTAAGAGAATAATACTATGTTAAGATGTGTCCGAAAGTGTTATGTATGAAGATGATTACGGTTTGTTGTGTATACCTACTGTAAATGTGACTTGTTGATGATGTTATGTTCGTTAAATGATCATATTATTTTGTTCAAGATGTTTAAAAACGTTATGCCTAAAGTTATGTTATAAGGTTGGGTAAAAAGATCTCCATGAAATCATAATTTGAGTGATTGTTTGGCTTATCTCAATAAAATGGCTAACAATACATTGTCCAAAAGGGATGCATGCAAATGGCTATAATATTACGTTAAATAATTAAAAGATTGGCTAATTAATAATATACATATCCAACCAATCATGAAAGAATGTAAAACTGACATATGCCAACAAAGATGGTTATGTAATCTACACCCAAATGTTTATGCCAATACTAATCATATGTCAATCTTGTGTAGTAAGAGTATCAAATATATTATAAGCACTTCTAAAGTAATTCAATGAATCCATAACCAAGGGCATGCCACTCATTGGGACAACTCCCAACATGCTCTAAAAGAATGACATATGAACTCATGAAACTCATTGAATGAAGTGCTCATCGTTCATAAACGATGATATGAATCTACTACACTAAAGTAAGTAAGTAACGTGAGTTATAACATAATTAGAGAGGTCTAAAGTAAGTAAGTGACCAGAATGGGGTGTTAAAGAAAGTGAGACAAGTCTTACTTACACCTAAGCTACTATGTTAAAAGAATACTCACGTATGAAGGCGTTAGAATGTGTGAGCCAGTCTCATTAACACCAAAGGATGATATGTAAGGAAAATTCACATTTCATCAATGTAAAGTAGGGATGACCAGTCATCAATAGAGTAAGTAAATATCAATCTAAAAGAAAGCCTCCATAATGCTTGAGTCAACACTAGAAGATAAAGAAGAAATGAACATTCACGTAATGAGGTAAGTAATTATGTTAATCTATGATGCTAATTAAAATGGTGACAACATGATAAGAGGCTAATACGAATGGTGAGACAAGTGTCAACCAAGCCTAAGTAAAGGTCACTAAAAGTACTCACCTAAGAGAGTGTTGAATATCAAGAGACAAGTCTCAATCATACTCTGTATGTAAGTGTAAGGACAATTCACACTTAATACTATTGATGAGATGAGAAATCATCTAATAAGCAATGATACCCTCATGCTAGAAGCCAGCTTCCATGATGTATGAGTTGAATGTAATGGAACTTTATACTGAGCACCGATAGGCTAGCTATGAGCGGTGATGCCTTCCTTCGGGAAGGACGGAGGTTCATGTAACTCTCATGAGGTGAGACTGTCCGGCATGCCGGGTATGAGTCTCCTTATACCTCCTAGTCTTTGAACCTATACTGCCAATATAGAGATCTAGCAGGGTTCGACTCCTTATATAAGCTAACATGTTCGGGTCACTTTGGCCGGTGATTCCACCTCTTTTTGGTGTGGGGTAGACATTGGATTTTATGATGCTCACATGATCTATGTTAGTTAAGGTTAAAGTTCCCAAAGAAAGAATGAGGTCAGCCTCAAAGTATGAAAGATAATGAAATGAATGATACCGAAGGTGTTTGTGCAAGACAATCAGGAGGTGAAATCAGATTCAAGTAATGACATTAGGTCATTCTTGGTCATTGCACTTCATGATCCCGATGAGGGTCTTAAACTTCATCCTAGGTATATCTGGTTGTTTAAATCACCCTACAAATGAATGAAATGAATAATGTGAAGTACAAATGAACAAATGAAGCAGACTCTGTGTTTGCTAAAGAAGGCCCTCGGGTTGAGGTCCCATATGTTGGGCCCTCACTTGAGATGTCTTATGCTACATCAACGATTCCAAAGTCTCGTGTATATGAAATGTATAATATATAAAACATTAAAGTTATGAAATCAATGGCATGATCAATAGAGAATTGCTTATGAAAGGTAATGAATATAAAGTGTAAAGAATGACTCACTATAAGGTAGGGAAATCATTCCTTAGTCCTTGGATTACTTACATCGATTCATTGTAGGTATGGGATACAATAAATCATTGTACTTGTAAGTAAAACATAGGACCAAAAGAATTATTGAACTACACAACAAGAAGAAGAAAAAGACTGAAATATAATCTAAGTGTACAAAGAGGAGCTCTCGGCCTAAGAGGATCAAAAATCTCAAATCTTCGCCCGAGTTGTTCTAAAATTATGTTGATGATACTAATATTTTGTAATCATATAGAAAATGAGTTGTGTGCTTTTAATGCATTAAAATACATCATATTCATACAACAATTCACAACTAACGATTTAGGAAAGTCTAGTGACTAGGCTTTCCAGAAATAACATGTTGTTTAGGAAGAGCTTTCTTTGATCATGCATAGCCTTATGTGTATGTATGCATACACCCATACTTAGTGCAAGTGGTTTACTAACCCCTACTATTTACTATTTTATAGATGCAGGTTAAGGGACAGATTGACGACTCTTGCAACGGTTTGGACATCAACGTTTCTCCTGACCATTTGGTAGGTCCTCTTGATTTCGAGGATGCTACAGTTTAAGTCTATCCTTAGTTTTAGAAAAAAATCTAGTGGATGTTGTCCCTAGCGTTTGTTTCGTACTTTCATTTCAAAGCTTTTGTAATAAGTTCGTGTTTGGCAAACGTCTTTATGATATATTCTTATTCTATTTCAAATTGATTCTTATGATAGATGGTTGTTATATTTATGTTGAGCTTAGTATAGGATGAATTCATGAAATAACTATATGAAGTCTATGTTTACTTCATACGTTTCAAAGATTTAAATTTTTCGCTAAAAATAACCATATGAATGTGATGAATGCAAGATGAGGCTTGTCTGCGACGTCTGAGAGGTCAACTACGCTGGTTGCGATCCGAATTCCATAATCCGGGTCATGACAAACGATAATACCTTGATTAACATTTTATGATGTATTTTTCATCATATTGAATTTGTAAAAACTTGCTATTTATATTATTCTTTGTACAATTTTTGAATATCTAAATTTTTTATTTTAACATATCGAATTAATATAATCTAATTTCACATTAAGAATTAATAAAATTGACTTTTGAAAAATGGAACATGAAAACTAAAAGTGAAAAGAAAAAATATTTAGTGTCGCACTAAAATAATTACTACAGACAACTAGAAATTCTTCAATTAAAACTACTCAAAGTTTCATAGAAATCTAAAATTTCCTTATAAAATGGAGCGTATCCTAGGCAAGGAAAAAAATAACAACAATAACAGTCTTTTGATACCCATCCAAACAAACACAAAATTTCCTCTTGCTCGTCATTAGCCATGCCAAGAAGAAAAGTGAAGATTGTGTATATTGAAAATAATACTCAAAGGAGAGTCATATTGTCAACACTCAAGCTATCCCCTAGACATGAAGTAGTGAATAGGACCCTGAGAGGCCCTGAATAAGCCACTTGAAATAAGTGTGACACAATGATAAGAAGTAAGACAATATGAAATGAATCATAAAGGTAAGTGTAATCTCAAGATAAACTCACCACATAAGAGAATCTTAACACAACCTAAAAATAATGTGGAATACATGTTAAATCTAACAACAAGCCACTGTGGAGCCAGAAATTTTATGAAGAGGGTCCAAAAATTAAATAACAAAAGCTCTTTTTAAAAAGGGGAAAGAATTGTTGCAAGTGAGATTTGAACACGTGAGCACTGGCTCATTAAAGATGCTTAAACCCACATTCAAGACATTAAACCACTAGGCTATAACAACCTATTATGTCAAGGGTGTCCAAAATATGTTATTTGATCACTTCATTTATCATTTTACTTGTATATATCATTTTACTGGCAACAAGCCTCTATAACATAGATGTGATTAGAAAAAACCCCTAGATTAAGAAAGAAAATTGAAACTAAATGAAAGACTAATAATGGATGTTCCCTCGAATAAGGAGAACTCACCAATCCCAAAAAAAAATGGAGCAGTCAAACTAGCCACAAATGGATGGAGGAACATCGTATCGTCTATCATGAGACAATATATGTACGATAGATATATGTTTTAATACTTTGAATGAATTGAGTATGAGGAACATTAATAAACATAAATTAATGTGATAAATTCAAAATGTGGTAATGCATAAGCAAGTGTAACACCTCGAAATTTGGGAAAGGAAAGGTTTCACCTTTTTAGTTACTGGTTGTGTTCTATGGGATCATTCTATGGAACGTAGATGCTTCTACAGATCGTAGAGTGCGTCTGTAGGAAGTGGTTCAAGTTTTGGAAAAATACAAGTCCTAGTTACTCATGCGAAGATTGACCAGGATGGGTAGGAAGAACACTTAGAAAGGTTCCAGACTTAGTGACATTTTGGGGCTAAATTCGAGATCTACAGTTTGGGTCTATCGATAGTAGGAAGTCCTACGGCCCATACAAAAGGTCTCGTCGAAGTTGGATGATATTTAAGGTTTCATTACTTGGTCTACAGTTGATCAGTATGATTCGTAGAAAATTATTTATACAATGATTCAAGGGGTTAATATGACCTTAGTTTAGTTAAGGTTTGTCTCTGAGATTTGGGTCATAGCCTAGGGGGTACTTCTACCTTTTACCTTTTATATTCATTTGAATTGATTTCCTCTTTTATTTCTCATGAAATAAATGTCTTTTCTTTTATGTTTTCCTATACATTTCTATAATAATTCTTATGTTCTTCCTCATTCATTTTTCATTCTTCATCTTTTAGCAAAAAGTAGGAGGTACGTTTATCACAATATTTTTTATTCCATTTCATCAGCAAAACCATATCCATCTACAAAATCAGCTAAATTTAACTTTTTTCTCCATCCCTTATACATTCACTCACAACTTTTGATGTACACAATTTCTTCCTTAATAAACTGGACATAAAATTTTAGTCCACTGTAATTTTGTATTTTATCATTTTATAATTCTTATGTAATTTTTTATTTATTGATTATTCTTTCTTATTCTAATTAATATATTTCTTAGTTTAACCATTTTCATTTTGTATGCATATGATGACATGTACATTTTATTATTTTTTAAGTTGATATTACAATTTTTTCGATATATGAGTTAGGCCTATATAAATATTACATCGTAATAGAGGTCAAACATGCAAGACATGCTTCCAAAATTAGTTATCTTAAAAAGCAAAAAGCGAGATGATGAACACAATATAATGTGGATAAATACATTAAATCTAGCATTAAGGGATAATGCATAAGTACCCCTCAACCTATGCCCGAAATCTTAGAGACACACTTATACTATACTAAAGTCCTATTACTCCCTTGAACATATTTTATTAATAATTTTCTATCCCTTTTCGATCTACGTGGCACTATCTTGTGGTCGAACACTGGTTGATTTTTTCTTTCAAGCTAGTGTCACGTAGGTCGAAAAGGGGTAGAAAATTACTTATAAAGTAAGTTCGGGGAGGGGGGGGGGGAGTAATAGGACCTTAGTATAGTATAAGTGTGTCTCTGTGATTTCAGACATTAACCAAAAGTGAAAACAATTTTTGATAGCGAAACTTAAATGATTGACACTAAAAGTTATTTCGAAAAACAAATTCACTAAGTAAGTTTAAATTGTGACCTTTTAACATTAAATTTAGGGGATAATGCACAAGTAGCTTCCAACCTATGCCTGAAATCTCAGAGACACACTTATACTATACTAAGGTCCTAAACCCCTGAAATTATTCTATAAATAATTGTTCTACCCCTTTTCAACCTACGTGACACTATCTTGTGAGCCTAGCACGTGGTGATAGGACCTTAGTATAATATAAGTCTGTCTCTGGGATTTCAGGCATAAGTTTGGGGGACGAGGGTACTTGTACATTTTCCGTTAAATTTAATGTGCCAAAACTATAATAAAAACTAAATCAATTTATTATATCTTTTTTTTTTACTTTTACAGATATGCATTAGCTAAAAAAATCAGATGAAACTTAAATATGAATCTCTAGATTGTTATAGTTTAACTTACTTACCTTAATGAATAAGTCTCATCACAGTAAAATATCTATATTTATTTGATAAAGATTTATTAAGTCAATATGCAACTAACAATTCTTGTTTTGAGTACATTCCTTAAATGAATAAAAAAATCCTTTCCAGTATGCGTAAACATATCATTTTGATTAGTTTTTTGAGCAATCAATTTATATTGATTTGCCTCAAAATAATTTAGATTTTTTTAATAAAAAGTTGAGTGACTTCTCGATGAGTATCGTACCGAAACAAAAAGAAAATTTAAGAAAAATTTAAATTTTAATATATTGAAAAGCAATGTTATATTTCTATTAAATATGCATTTTTGTTAAATAGAGAAAATTATAATGTGTTATATAATAGTTACAATAACTCTAATCTTACACAAATCACAATTTAAAATTTATTAAATGCTTGAATTTCTTTTTGATATAATAATTAACTTTGTCGGTTTTTTGCACGTTAAAATATTATTGAAATTGGTATTGCAAAGTTCTCAATCATTTAAATGTATGATTGTTTTAATATTTAACTTTGTACAAATATCAAAATTAAAATACATATTTTTAAAAACTTATAACATAAATGAGTAAGCAAATGCATTTTCATTACTCTATGACCATATTTGGTGGATTCTACTTACTGAAAATTTAAGCCACACTAAATTATTCTCCTGTAAAAGTTTGACGCATAAAGCTTGGTCAAGATAAGACCAGATATATAAATTACATATATTTTCAAACTATAACATCAAACTTGGTATGTAATACATCCTTATTTAGTTTTAGTCAAAAATAATTATTGCAAACAACTAGTAATTCTCTAAGTCAAAATATTCAAAGATACATAGAATCTTAATTTTCTGTATAAAATGGAGTCTATCCTAAGCAAGAAAACAAACAACAAAAGTTTTTGATACACATCCAAACAAACATAATTTTTCTTCTCTTCTTCCCCATTAGCAATGCCAAGAAGAAAAGTTAAGATTGAAAATGATACTCAAAGGAGAGCCACATATAAGAAGAGACAAAAAGTAGCCTTTAAAAAGGCTCAAGAACTTAGTACTCTTTGTGATTGTGAAGTAGCTAGCGTCAGATATAGTGAGTACCACACAGAACCTGTGGTATATCCAAATTATCAAGCTGCACTAGACACTTATAATAAGTTTAAGGCACTTTCATCATCTGCTCAGTCAAAACACATGATGACGACAGAAGAGTTTATTAAGAAAATTATAGATAAGAAGAAAGACCAATTATACAAGTTACAGAGAGAAAACAATCTCAAAGAAAAGACAAATATGATGCATGAAGTGATAAGAGGAAAAAAGATTTCCAAGGACATAAATGGTAATGATCTTAATGATTTAATGTATGCCATGAAAAGAAACTTGGAAATGTTTCGCAAACTGAAAATTAAAGCTGATGAGGAGGGTTCTACTTTGTATGCCTCTCAACCAATTTCTAGTGATTCTCCAGTATCGACTGTTCCTTTGGCTTCTCCATCGATAGTTTCTAGTGGAACCGACCGCGAGGGTCAAAGATCTCCTCTAATGGTCCCTGAAGTGGCTCAAATAATAGAGGATAAAGGGGCCCCACTAATAATTCCTTCATCTCCTTCTGCTGAAATGATCCAACAATTATTTCATCCAGTGAATCCTCCTCAAATGGTTCCTTTTGTGGACCCCTCATGGATTTCTCCTTATTCGTTATTTTCGGCAGAATCATTTCCTCCGTTGGTTCCGCAGATGCACTCTTCTACACATCAACAAATGGATCTTAGAAGGACCCCTATAATGGATCCTCCAATACCTTCAATAACGACTTTTTCAACGAATTCACCAATATTGGAGTCTTCAACCGCTTCTTCGTTACTACCACAAGACTCTTCGATGAACAACTCTGCAAACTATCAGAACAATTCTGTTGGATTTCCACAAAGGTCAGCTTCGTCAGAATCAATCGACTGGGATAATAATAGTATTATGTCTTTTTTTGATTATTCATAACTAAACAACATTGATGTTCAAAATCCAAGCCAAAAAAATAACTTCTAAGGATCTTGGACCAAATATCTGTCTGTTTTAATTAGTAGAGATTGGTATGTCTATGTTGTCCAATGGATAGTCTATGTCTTTTAATATATAACTGCATAAGTAGTCTCATAGGATTCTTCAAATATCTTTACTTTTTGTCCTTATTTTTAAGTGTTTTTCTATTATGTTTTATTCCTTTTTAGTTTTTTATTACATTCACTTATAATATGTATGCAATTAATTTTTATATGAATATTGGTTTGTCTTGATTACTTTTATTATTGATATTGTGGTTATTAAAAATATTTGTATTGTTACTATGATTTCTAAAAATGATACCGTACACCGTTCAAAATCTAAAAAATCAATGTACACTAATAACTTATCAAAAATTAAAATTAGTTAAAGTAATAAGGAAGATTATCGAAAAGACCTACTCCCTTTGTCCCTATTTACTTTTTTACTTTTCCTTTTATAGTTGTCCATAATTACTTATCTATTTTGACAAATGAAGAAAGGAATAAAAAAAATTATATTATACCCTCAAATAATTACTTTGAAAAAAGGTAGAACTTTCTAAAAATATTAAATATTTAATTCATCCACTTCATAATTGATATGGTAAAATGGTGGAGTCACCATATATGTCAATAATGATTTTTTAAATAGACATGTCAATTCAAAAGTGGACAATTAATTAGGGGCATAGGGAGTATTTAATATCCATCTATTGAAAAAAATAAGGTTATATTACAAAATTAATAACTTTTATAGCTTTATTAAATTAAGAAATATGATTTTTATATTTAATTTAATTGTCTAAAATTATTTGTTCACTCCTAAAATATAAATTTGTATTGGAGGCTTTTGTGATCAATGAATATGTCAACATGAAAACCATACAAGTAGTGACGCCATATCTCAAAGCAAAAGTTACTGCAGCCAATTCTAAATCATGAGTTGAATAATTCTTCTCATGAGCCTTCAACTGTCTGGAGCTATAAGCTATAACCTTGCCATTTTGTATGAACACACAACCCAAACCAACTCTCGATGCATCACAGTACACCACAAAACCTTGAGTACCCTCTGGTAAGGTCAAAACCGGAGCGGTAGTGAATCTCTTTTTTAACTTCCGAAAGCTTTTCTCACAAGTTTCAGACCATTGAAACTTGATTGTCTTCTAAGTTAGCTTGGTCAAATGAGACTAGATATATGAAAATTTTCAACGAATCTCCTATAATAGCCAGCAAAACCAAAGAAACTCCTTATACCAGTTGGAGATGTGGGTCTAGGACAACGCTGAACTACTTCTATGTTTTGTGTATCAACTCTAATCCCATCACCAGAAACATTGTGGCCCAAGAATGCCACAAACTTGAGCCAAAACTCACACTTGGAAAACTTGGCATATAACTCCTTATCTTTCGAAGTCTGCATGACTATTGTGAGGTGACTAGCATGATCTTTTTCGTTCCTTGAGTAAACAAGTATGTCATCAATGAATACGATGACAAGCACATCTAAATAAGGTTTGAAGACTCTGTTCATAAGATCCATCAATGCTACAGGCGCATTGGACAAACCAAAGGACATAACTAAAAACTCATAATGCCCATATCTTGTTCTAAAAGCTTTCTTTGAAAGATCACATTCCCTAACTTTCAACTGATGGTACTCTGATTTGAGATCGATTCTCGAGAAGTAGGAAGCACCCAGAAGCTGGTCGAAAAGATCATCTATCCTTCGGAAAGGATATTTATTTTTGATGGTCGCCCATATTTGACGGATCCTACTTATTTAAATATAAGCCACACAAAATTATTCTCTGATTAAAAAAATTAACTCATAAAACTTTGTCTAAGATAACAAAATATCCATAAACTACATACATTTTAAGATCATAACATCAAGTGTAATACACTCTTACTATCACCCCATTTTTAATTATCATAGTTTTTTTTAGTCAAATGATAATACATTGACTAACATTTTATGATGTATTTTTTCATCATATTGAATATGTAAAAAATTGCTATTTATATTATTTTTCGTACAGTTTTTGAATATCTAAATTTTTTATTTTAACATATCGAATAAATTTTCAATGTTATTTCACTTCAAAAATTAATAAAATTGACTTTTGAAAAACGGAACATGAAAAATTTAAGTGAAAAGAAAAAATGTTTAGTTTCACATAAAAATAATTACTATAGAAAACTAGAAATTCTTCATTTTAAACTACTCAAAGATTTATAGAATCTAAATTTTCCTTATAAAATGGAGAGTATCCTAGACAGGGAAACAAATAACAACAATAACAAAGTCTTCTGATACCCATCCAAATATATACAATTTTCCTCTTCCTCCTCATTAGCCATGCCAAGAAGAAAAGTGAAGCTTGTGTATATTGAAAATGATACTCAAAGGAGAGTCACATTGTCACCACTCAAGCTATCCCCTAGACATGACGTAGTGAATAGGACCCTGAGAGACCCTAAATAAGCCACTTGACACAAGTGTGACACGATGATAAGAAATAATACAATATGAAATGAATCATAAAGGTAAGTGCAATCTCAAGATAAAGTCACAACATAAGAGAATCTTAACAAAACCTAAAAATAATGTGGAATACATGTTAAATCTAACAACAAGCCTCTATGGCATAGATGTGACTAGGAAAAAACCCTAGCTTATGAAAGAAAATTGAAACAAAATGACTGAAAAGTAATGAAAGACTAATAATGGATGTTCCCTCCAGCCATCAGAACTCACCAATCCCAAAAGAAAATGGAAAAATCCAACTAGCTACAGTTGGATGAAGGAACACCGTATCATCTATCATGAGACAATATATGTACAATCAATATATGTTTCAATACTTTGAGTGTATAGAGTATGAGGAACATTTATAAACATTAATTAATGTGAATGTGGTAATGCATAACCAAGTGTAACACATCCTACAGATTATAGAGTGCGTCTGTAGGAAGTGGGTCAAGTTTTGGAAAATTAGAAGTCCTAGTAACTCATGCGACGATTGACCAGGACGTTCAGTTGAATGTTTTACGGGTAGGAAGGACGCTTAGAAAGTTTCCAGACTTAGTGACATTTTAGGGTTAAATTTGAGTTCTACAGTTTGGGTCTATCGATAGTAGGAAATCCTAAGGCCCATATAAAGGTCTCGTTGAACTTGGATGATATTTAAGGTTTCATTACTTGGTCTACGATTGATCAGAATGGTCCACAGAAAGTTTTACAGATCATAGGTTTGTTCCTTAGACTGGAAACTTCTTTTCTAGTGGTATTGATACAAAAGATCAAATATGCATTGAGAAAACAATATCAATTGATTTGGTGAATACAAAATAGTAAATACAAACCAATAGAAAAATGGGAGTTGTAGAGACATAGTAGATGAATATACAAATCATTCTTTTATATGAGAGAAGGCATAAGTATCCCTAGGCTATGACCGAAATCTCAGAGATATACCTTAATTAAAGTACGGTCCTATTGCCATCCCGAACACATTTTATATATAATTTTGTGCACCTTTTGGCCTACGTGGCACACTCCGCGATTCCACGCAATTGAGGCTCGTAAGAGAAACTTTGATGCTACGTAAGACAAAAAGGTGTACAAAATTATCTATAAAATGAGTTAAAGGGGGTAATATGACCTTAGTTTAGTTAAGGTATGTCTCCTAGATTTGGGTCATAGTCTAGGGGGTACTTATACCTTTTCCCCTTTTATATTAATTTGAATTGATTTCCTCTTTTACTTCTAATGAAATAAATGTCTTTTCTTTTATGTTTTCCAATACATTTCTATAATAATTCTTATGTTCTTCCTCATTCATTTTTCAGTCTTCATCTTTTAGCAAAAAATAGGAGGTACATTTATCACAACATTTTTATTCCATTTCGTCAGCAAAACCATATCCATCTACAAAATCAGCTATTTAACTTTTTTCTCCGTCACTTTTGCATTCACTCACAACTTTTGATGTACACAATTTCTTCCTTAATAAACTAGACAAAAAAATTTAGTCCACTATACTTTCGTATTTTATCATCTTATAATTCTAATTAATGTATTTCTTAGTTTAACCATTTTCATTTTGTATGCATATGATGACATGTATATTTTATTATTTTTTAAGTTGATTAAGTTGATATTACAATTTTTTTTATACATGAGTTAGGCCTATATAAATATTACATCGTAATAGAGGTCAAACGTGCAATACATGCTTCCAAAATTAGTTATGTTAAAAAGCAAAAAGCTAGATGATGAACACAATATAATGTGCATAAAGACATTAAATCTATAATTAAAAGTGAAAATAATTTTTTATTGGAAAACTTAAATAATTGACACTAAAGGTTATTTTGAAAAACAAATTCACTTAGTAAGTTTAAATTGTGACCTTTTAACATTAAATTTAAGGGAAAATGCACAAGTAGCCCCTAGCCTATGCCCGAAATCTCAGAGACACACTTATACTATACTAAGGTCCTAACTTCCCTGAACTTATTTTATGAATAATTTTTCTATCCCTTTTCGGCCTACGTGGCACCATCTTGTTGCCCAGCACGTGTTGTCATTTTTTTTCAAGCTAGTGTCATGTCGACCGAAAAGGGATATAATTTTTTTTATAAAATAAGTTCAGGGGTGTAATAGGACCTTAGTATAATATAAGTGTGTCTCTGGAATTCCGGGCATAGGTTTGGAGGACGGGCGTACTTGTGCATTTTCCGTTAAATTTAATGTGCCAAAACTATAGTAAAAACTCAATCAATTTATTATATCTTCTTTTTTTACTTTTACAAATATGCATTAGCTAAAAATCAGGTGGAACTTTAATATGAATTCCTAGATTGTTATAGTTTAAATTACTTGCCTTAATGAATAAGTCTCATCACAGTAAAATATCTATTTTTATTTAATAAAGATTTATTAAGACAATACGCAACTAACAATTCTTGTTTCGAGTACATTCCTTAAATGAATAAAAAAATCCTTCTCCACTATGCGTAAACAGGGGTGTTGCTACCCTTTGCATAGGATGTCCAATTGGACACCCTTCGGCAGAAAATTACATTGTATTTATAAAAAAATAATAATTTAAATGATTAAATAACGCATTTTGGACACCCTGAAAACAATAAAAATTTTCTAGCTTAATGGTTTCAGTCGTTCAACTCTTACTAAGTTCTTTGCAACTTGCCGGGTTCGATTCCCGTTAAATGACTTTGATTTTTTTCCTTTCATTAAAAATTTAAAAGAACTATTTAATTTAAAGTTAATGATAAAATTCTATTTATATATTCCATTAAGCTACTAAAAGTAAAAATACTTTATATTATATAACTCGTTTGATTCTATTATTTATTTTTCATTTCTTGTTGTTAGTCATCAGAGGTTTGTGAAATGTTAAAGTGATTTCACTTTAAACTGAAATATCTCTCTTTTTCTTTGTTTGTTCACTTCCTATCAGATAAACGTGAATACTAAAGCTAAATATTATGTAGTTTGATTTTAAAATTTTTTGGTATAGTTTAATTAAAAAAATTAATCATATGTTATATAGTTTGATTTACAAAATTTAAGTACACCCATTTTTTAAATTATTTTTACGAGCTATGAGATTTTTGGACACCCATCATACAATTTTTGGCTACGCGACTGTGCATAACATATTGTTTTGATTAGTTTTTTGTGCAATCAATTTATATTGATTTGCCAAAATAATTTAGATTTTTTTAATTATAAGTTGAGTGACTTCTCGATGAATATCGTACACAAACAAAAGGCAAATGTACGAAACATTTAAATTTAAATATATTGAAAAGCAATGTTATACGTATATTAAATATGCTTTTTTTTTAAATTGAGAAAATTATCATGTGTACATAATAGTTACAATAACTATAATCTTACACAAATAACAATTTAAAATTTATTGAATGTTTGAATTTCTTTTTGATATAACAATTAACTTTATCGTTTTTATGCACGTTGAAATACTATTGAAATTGATATTTCAAAATTCTCAGTCATTTAAATGTTTGTTTTGATCTTTAACTTTGTACAAATATAAAAATTAAAATATATTTTTTAAAACTTATAACTTAAATGAGTAAGCAAATGCATTTTCATTACTCTATGACCATATTTGGTGGATTCTACTTACTGAAAATTTAAGCCACACTAAACTATAATCCTGTAAAAGTTTGACTCATAAAGGCTGGTCAAACTTGGTATGTAATACATCCTTATTTTGTTTTAGTCAAAAATAATTATTACAAACAACTAGTAATTCTTTTAGTCAAAATATTCAAATATACATAGAATCTGAATTTTCTGTATAAAATGGAGTCTATCCTAATCAAGAAAACAAACAACAAAAGTTTTTGATACACATCCAAACAAACATAATTTTTCTTCTCTTCTTTCCCGTTAGCAATGCAAAGAAGAAAAGTTAAGATTGAAAATGATACTCAAAGGAGAGCCACATATAAGAAGAGACAAAAAGTAGCCTTTAAAAAGGCTCAAGAACTTAGTATTCCTTGTGATTGTGAATGCATCCTTATTTTTAAGTGTTTTTCTATTATGTTTTATTCCTTTTTAGTTTGTTATTACATTCACTTATAATATGTATGCAATTAATTTTTATATGAATATTGGTTTGTCTTGATTACTTTTATAATTGATATTGTGGTTATCAAAAATATTTGTATTGTTAGTATGATTTCTGAAAATGATATCGTTCCCCGTTCAAAATCTAAAAAATCAATGTACACTAATAACTTATCAAAAATTAAAATTAATTAAAATAATAAGGAAGATTATCGAAAAGACCTACTCCCTTTGTCTCTATTTACTTGTCTACTTTTCCTTTTATGGTTGTCCCTAGTTACTTATCTATTTTGACAAATAAATAAAGGACTAAAAAATTCATATTATACTCAATAATTACTTTGAAAAAAGGCAGAATTTTCTGAAAATATTAAATATTTAATTCATCCACTTCATAGTTTGTTATTACATTCACTTATAATATGTATGCAATTAATTTTTATATGAATATTGGTTTGTCTTGATTACTTTTATTATTGATATTGTGGTTATCAAAAATATTTGTATTGTTAGTATGATTTCTGAAAATGATATCGTTCACCGTTCAAAATCTAAAAAATCAATGTACACTAATAACTTATCAAAAATTAAAATTAATTAAAATAATAAGGAAGATTATCGAAAAGACCTACTCCCTTTGTCTCTATTTACTTGTCTACTTTTCCTTTTATGGTTGTCCCTAGTTAATTATCTATTTTGACAAATAAATAAAAGACTAAAAAATTCATATTATACTCAATAATTACTTTGAAAAAAGGTAGAATTTTCTGAAAATATTAAATAATTAATTCATCCACTTCATAGTTTGTTATTACATTCACTTATAATATGTATGCAATTAATTTTTATATGAATATTGGTTTGTCTTGATTACTTTTATTATTGATATTGTGGTTATCAAAAATATTTGTATTGTTAGTATGATTTCTGAAAATGATATCGTTCACCGTTCAAAATCTAAAAAATCAATGTACACTAATAACTTATCAAAAATTAAAATTAATTAAAATAATAAGGAAGATTATCGAAAAGACCTACTCCCTTTGTCTCTATTTACTTGTCTACTTTTCCTTTTATGGTTGTCCCGACTTAATTATCTATTTTGACAAATAAATAAAAGACTAAAAAATTCATATTATACTCAATAATTACTTTGAAAAAAGGTAGAATTTTCTGAAAATATTAAATATTTAATTCATCCACTTCATAGTTATTATTACATTCACTTATAATATGTATGCAATTAATTTTTATATGAATATTGGTTTGTCTTGATTACTTTTATTATTGATATTGTGGTTATTAAAAATATTTGTATTGTTAGTATGATTTGCCTCAAAATAATTTAGATTTTTTTAATAAGAAGTTGAGTGACTTCTCGATGAGTATCGTACCGAAAAGAAAACCAAATTTAAGAAAAAAATTAAATTTTAATATATTGAAAAGCAATGTTATATTTCTATTAAGTATATGCATTTTTGCTAAATAGAGAAAATTATAATGTGTTATTGAATAGTTACAATAACTCTAATCTTACACAAATCACAATTTAAAATTTATTAAATGTTTGAATTTCTTTTTGATATAACAATTAACTTTGTCGTTTTTTTGCACGTTAAAATATTATTGAAATTGGTATTGCAAAGTTCTCAGTCATTTAAATGAATGATTATTTTAATATTTAACTTTGTACAAATATCAAAATTAAAATACATATTTTTAAAAACTTATAACATAAATGAGTAAGCAAATGCATTTTCATTACTCTATGACCATATTTGGTGGATTGTACTTATTGAAAATTTAAGCCACACTAAATTATTCTCCTGAAAAAGTTTGACGCATAAAGCTTGGTCAAGATAAGACCAGATATATAAATTACATATATTTTCAAACCATAACATCAAACTTGGTATGTAATACATCCTTATTTTGTTTTAGTCAAAAATAATTATTACAAACAACTAGTAATTCTTTTAGTCAAAATATTCAAATATACATAGAATCTGAATTTTATGTATAAAATGGAGTCTATCCTAAGCAAGAAAACAAACAACAAAAGTTTTTGATACACATCCAAACAAACATAATTTTTCTTCTCTTCTTCCCCATTAGCAATGCCAAGAAGAAAAGTTAAGATTGAAAATGATACTCAAAGGAGAGCCACATATAAGAAGAGACAAAAAGTAGCCTTTAAAAAGGCTCAAGAACTTAGTATTCTTTGTGATTGTGAAGTAGCTAGCGTCAGATATAGTGAGTACCACACAGAACCTGTGGTATATCCAAATTATCAAGCTGCACTAGACACTTATAATAAGTTTAAGGCACTTTCATCATCCGCTCAGTCAAAACACATGATGACGACAGAAGAGTTTATTAAGAAAATTATAGATAAGAAGAAAGACCAATTATACAAGTTACAGAGAGAAAACGATCTCAAAGAAAAGACAAATATGATGCATGAAGTGGTAAGAGGAAAAAAGATTTCCAAGGACATAAATGGTAATGATCTTAATGATCTAATGTATGCCATGAAAAGAAACTTGGTAATGTTCCGCAAACTGAAAATTAAAGCTGATGAAGAGGGTTCTACTTTGTATGCCTCTCAACCAATTTCTAGTGATTCTCCAGTATCGACTGTTCCTTTGGCTTCTCCATCGATAGTTTCTAGTGGAACCAACCGCGAGGGTCCAAGATCTCCTCTAATGGTCACTGAAGTGGCTCAAATAATAGAGGATAAAGGGGCTCCACTAATAATTCCTTCATCTCCTTCTGCTGAAATGATCCAATAATTATTTCATCCAGTAAATCCTCCTCAAATGGTTCCTTTTGTGGACCCCTCATGGATTTCTCCTTATTCGTTATTTTCAGCAGAATTATTTCCTTCGTTGGTTCCGCAGATGCATTCTTCTACACATCAACAAATGGATCTTAGAAGGACCCCTATAATGGCTCCTCCAATACCTTCAATAATGACTTTTTCAACGAATTCACCAATATTGGAGTCTTCAACCGCTGCTTCGTTTGTACCACAAGACTCTTCGATGAACAACTCTGCAAACTATCAGAACAATTCTGTTGGATTTCCACAAAGGTCAGCTTCGTCATAATCAATCGACTGGGATAATAATAGTATTATGTCTTTTTTTGATGATTCATATCTCAACAACATTGATGTTCAAGATCCAAACCAAAAAAATTACTTCTAAGGATGTTGGACCAAATACATGTCTGTTTTAATTAGTAGAGATTGGTATGTCTATGTTGTCCAATGGATAGTCTATGTCTTTTAATATTTAAATGCATAAGTAGTCTCATAGGATTCTTCATATATCTTTACTTTTTGTCCTTATTTTTAAGTGTTTTTCTATTATGTTTTATTCCTTTTTGGTTTGTTATTACATTCACTTATAATATGTATGCAATTAATTTTTATATGAATATTGGTTTGTCTTGATTACTTTTATTATTGATATTGTGGTTATCAAAAATATTTGAATTGTTAGTATGATTTTCCTCAAAATAATTTAGATTTTATAATAGGAAGTTGAGTGACTTCTCGATGAGTATCGTACCGAAAAGAAAACCAAATTTAAGAAAAAATTAAATTTTAATATATTAAAAAGCAATGTTATATTTCTATTAAATATATATGCATTTTTGCTAAATAGAGAAAATTATAATGTGTTATAGAATAGTTACAATAACTCTAATCTTACACAAATCACAATTTAAAATTTATTAAATAGTTGAATTTCTTTTTGATATAACAATTAACTTTGTCGTTTTTTTGCACGTTAAAATATTATTCAAATTGGTATTGCAAAGTTCTCAGTCATTTAAATGTATGATTGTTTTAATATTTAATTTTGTACAAATATCAAAATTAAAATACATATTTTTAAAAACATATAACATAAATGAGTAAGCAAATGCATTTTCATTACTCTATGACCATATTTGGTGGATTCTATTTACTGAAAATTTAAGCCACACTAAATTATTCTCCTGTAAAAGTTTGACGCATAAAGCTTGGTCAAGATAATACCAGATATATAAATTACATATATTTTCAAACCATAACATCAAACTTGGTATGTAATACATCCTTATTTTGTTTTAATCAAAAATAATTATTACAAACAACTAGTAATTCTTTTAGTCAAAATATTCAAAGATACATAGAATCTGAATTTTCTGTATAAAATGGAGTCTATCCTAAGCAAGAAAACAAACAACAAAAGTTTTTGATACACATCCAAACAAACATAATTTTTCTTCTCTTCTTCCCCATTAGCAATGCCAAGAAGAAAAGTTAAGATTGAAAATGATACTCAAAGGAGAGCCACATATAAGAGAGACAAAAAGTAGCCTTTAAAAAGGCTCATGAACTTAGTATTCTTTGTGATTGTGAAGTAGCTAGCGTCAGATATAGTGAGTACCACACAGAATCTGTGGTATATCCAAATTATCAAGCTGCACTAGACACTTATAATAAGTTTAAGGCACTTTCATCATCCGCTCAGTCAAAAGACATGATGACGACAGAAGAGTTTATTAAGAAAATTATAGATAAGAAGAAAGACCAATTATACAAGTAACAGAGAGAGAACGATCTCAACGAAAAGACAAATATGATGCATGTAGTGGTAAGAGGAAAAAAGATTTCCAAGGACCTAAATGGTAATGATCTTAATGATCTAATGTATGCCATGAAAAGAAACTTGGAAATGTTCCGCAAACTGAAAATTAAAGCTGATGAAGAGGGTTCTACTTTGTATGCCTCTCAACCAATTTCAAGTGATTCTCCAGTATTGGCTGTTCCTTTGGCTTCTCCATCGATAGTTTCTAGTGGAACCGACCACGAGGGTCCAGGATCTCCTCTAATGGTCCCTGAATTGGCTCAAATAATAGAGGATAAAGGGGCTCCACTAATAATTCCTTCATCTCCTTCTGCTGAAATGATTCAATAATTATTTCATCCAGTGAATTCTCCTCAAATGGTTCCTTTTGTGGACCCCTCATGGATTTCTCCTTATTCGTTATTTTCAGCAGAATTATTTCCTCCGTTGGTTCCGCAGATGCATTCTTCTACACATAAACAAATGGATCTTAGAATGACCCCTATAATGGCTCCTCCAATACCTTCAATAACGACTTTTTCAACGAATTCACCAATATTGGAGTCTTCAACCGCTGCTTCGTTACTGCCACAAGACTCTTCGATGAACAACTCTGCAAACTATCAGAACAATTCTGTTGGATTTCCACAAAGGTCAGCTTCGTCATAATCAATCGACTGGGATAATAATAGTATTATGTCTTTTTTTTATGATTCATATCTCAACAACATTGATGTTCAAGATCCAAACCAAAAAAATAACTTCTAAGGATGTTGGACCAAATAGTTGTCTGTTTTAATTAGTAGAGATTGGTATGTCTATGTTGTCCAATGGATAGTCTATGTCTTTTAATATTTAAATGCATAAGTAGTCTCATAGGATTCTTCATATATCTTTACTTTTTGTCCTTATTTTTAAGTGTTTTTATATTATGTTTTATTCCTTTTTAATTTGTTATTACATTCACTTATAATATGTATGCAATTAATTTTTATATGAATATTGGTTTGTCGTGATTACTTTTATTATTGATATTGTGGTTATCGAAAATATTTGTATTGTTAGTATGATTTGCCTCAAAATAATTTAGATTTTTTTAACAAGAAGTTGAGTGACTTCTCGATGAGTATCATACCGAAAAGAAAACCAAATTTAAGAAAAAATTAAATTTTAATATATTGAAAAGCAATGTTATATTTCTATTAAATATATGCATTTTAGCTAAATAGAGAAAATTATAATGTGTTATAGAATAGTTACAATAACTCTAATCTTACACAAATCACAATCTAAAATTTATTAAATGTTTGAATTTCTTTTTGATATAACAATTAACTTTGTCGTTTTTTTGCACGTTAAAATATTATTGAAATTGGTATTGCAAAGTTCTCTGTCATTTAAATGTATGATGGTTTTAATATTTAACTTTGTACAAATAGCAAAATTAAAATACATATTTTTAAAAACTTATAACATAAATGAGTAAGCAAATGCATTTTCATTACTCTATGACCATAGTTGGTAGATTCTACTTACTGAAAATATAAGCCACACTAAATTATTCTCCTGTAAAAGTTTGATGCATAAAGCTTGGTCAAGATAAGACCAGATATATAAATTACATATATTTTCAAACCATAACATCAAACTTGGTATGTAATACATCCTTATTTAGTTTTAGTAAAAAATAATTATTACAAACAACAAGTAATTCTTTTAGTCAAAATATTCAAAGATACATAGAATCTGAATTTTCTGTATAAAATGGAGTCTATCCTAAGCAAGAAAACAAACAACAAAAGTTTTTGATACACATCCAAACAAACATAATTTTTCTTCTCTTCTTCCCCATTAGCAATGCCAAGAAGAAAAGTTAAGATTGAAAATGATACTCAAAGGAGAGCCACATATAAGAAGAGACAAAAAGTAGCCTTTAAAAAGGCTCAAGAACTTAGTATTCTTTGTGATTGTGAAGTAGCTAGCGTCAGATATAGTGAGTACCACACAGAACCTGTGGTATATCCAAATTATCAAGCTGCACTAGACACTTATAATAAGTTTAAGGCACTTTTATCATCCGCTCAGTCAAAAAACATGATGACGACAGAAGAGTTTATTAAGAAAATTATAGATAAGAAGAAAGACCAATTATACAAGTTACAGAGAGAAAACGATCTCAAAGAAAAGACAAATATGATGCATGAAGTGGTATGAGGAAAAAAGATTTCCAAGGACATAGATGGTAATGATCTTAATGATCTAATGTATGCCATGAAAAGAAACTTGGAAATGTTTCGCAAACTGAAAATTAAAGCTGATGAAGAGGGTTCTACTTTGTATGCCTCTCAACCAATTTCTAGTGATTCTCCAGTATCGACTGTTCCTTTGGCTTCTCCATCGATAGTTTCTAGTGGAACCGACCGCGAGGGTCCAAGATCTCCTCTGATGGTCCCTGAAGTGGCTCAAATAATAAAGGATAAAGGGGCTCCACTAATAATTCCTTCATCTCCTTCTGCTGAAATGATCCAATAATTATTTCATCCAGTGAATCCTCCTCAAATGGTTCCTTTTGTGGACCCCTCATGGATTTCTCCTTATTCGTTATTTTCAGCAGAATTATTTCCTCCGTTGGTTCCGCAGATGCATTCTTCTACACATCAACAAATGGATCTTAGAAGGACCCCTATAATGGCTCCTCCAATACCTTCAATAACGACTTTTTCAACGAATTCACCAATATTAGAGTCTTCAACCGCTGCTTCGTTACTACCACAAGACTCTTCGATGAACAAGTCTGCAAACTATCAGAACAATTCTGTTGGATTTCCACAAAGGTCAGCTTCGTCATAATCAATCGACTGGGATAATAATAGTATTATGTCTTTTTTTGATGATTCATATCTCAACAACATTGGTGTTCAAGATCCAAACCAAAAAAAATAACTTCTAAGGATGTTGGACCAAATATCTGTCTGTTTTAATTAGTAGAGATTGGTATGTCTATGTTGTCCAATGGATAGTATATGTCTTTTAATATTTAAATGCATAAGTAGTCTCATAGGATTCTTCATATATCTTTACTTTTTGTCCTTATTTTTAAGTGTTTTTCTATTATGTTTTATTCCTTTTTAGTTTGTTATTACATTCACTTATAATATGTATGCAATTAATTTTTATATGAATATTGATTTGTCTTGATTACTTTTATTATTGATGTTGTGGTTATTAAAAATATTTGTATTGTTAGTGTGATTTATGAAAATGATATCGTTCACCGTTCAAAATCTAGAAAAAACAATGTACACTAATAACTTATCAAAAATTAAAATTAATTAAAATAATAAGGAAGATTATCGAAAAGACCTACTCCATTTGTCTCTATTTACTTTTCTACTTTTCCTTTTATAGTTGTCCCTAGTGACTTATCTATTTTGACAAATAAATAAAGGACTAAAAAAATCATATTATACTCAATAATTACTTTGAAAAAAGGTAGAATTTTCTGAAAATATTAAATATTTAATTCATCCACTTCATAATTAATATTATAAAATGGTAGAGTCACTATATATGTCAATAATGATTTTTTAATTGGTGTTCAATTCAAAAGTAGACAAGTAATGAGGGGCATAGGGAGTATTTAATATCCATTTATTTAAAAAAAATAACGTTATATTACAAAATTACTTTTACAGCTTTATTATGTTGAGAAATATGATATTTATATTTAAATTGCTTGTCTAAAATTATTTGTTTACATCCAAAATATAAATTTGTATTGGAGGCTCTTGTGATCAGTGAATATGTCAATATGAACATCATACAAGTAGTGACGCTATATCCTCAAAGCAAAAATTATTGCAGTCAATTCTAAGTCATGAATTGAATAGTTCTTCTCATGAACCTTCAACTTTCTGGAGGTATAAGCTATAACCTTGCCATTTTGTATGAACACACAACCCAAACAAACTTTCAATGCATCACAGTACAGCACAAAACCTTGAATACCCTCTGGTAAGGTCAAAACTATAGCGGTAGTGAACCTCTTTTTCAATTCTGAAAGCTTTTCTCAGTAGCTTCGGACCATTGAAACTTGGTTGTCTTCTGAGTTAGCTTGGTCAAAAGAGACGAGATATATGAAAACCCTTCAGCGAATCTCATATAATAGCTAGCCAAACCCAAGAAACTCCTTATATTTGTTAGAGATGTGGGTCTAGGCCAACTCTGAACTACTTCTATGTTTTGGTTATCGACTCTAATCCCATTTCACCAGAAACATTGTGGCCCAAGAATGCCACAAACTTGAGTCAAAACTCACACTTTAAAAACTTGGCATATAACTACTTATACTTCAAAGTCTGCATAAAATTCCGAGGTGACTAGAATGACCGTTTTCATTCCTTGAGTAAACAAGTATGCCACCAATTAAGACGATGACAAACAAATCTAAATAAGGTTTGGAGACTCTGTTCATAAGATCTGTCAATGTTGCAGGCGCATTGCTCAAACCAAAGTACATAACTAAAAACTCATAATGCCGATATCTGGTTCTAAAAGTTGTCTTTGGAAGATCACATTTCCTAATTTTCAACTGATGGTAGTCTGATTTGAGATCGATTTTTGATAAGTAGGAAGCACCCGGAAGCTGGTCGACAAGATCTTCTATCCTTTGGAGAGGATATTTATTCTTGATGGTCACCTTATTCAATTGACGGTAGTCGATGCACATCCTAAGAGAACCATCTTTTTTTCTCACAAATAAGACTAGAGCACCCAAGGTGAGACAATTGGTCTAATAAAGCTTTTGTCTATCAAATCTTTCAATTGTTCCTGCAGATCTTTTAACTCTGCTGGTGCCATTCTATATGGTGTAATAGACATAGTACGAGTATCTGGAATGATGTTTATGCCGAAGTCTATTTATCTCTTAGGACAGAATCCGGGTATATCATTACGAAAGACTTCTGAAAACTCTCTTACTTTTGGAATTGACTAAAGGTAAGGTACCTCAGAACTTGAGTCATTAACTCAGACTAAGTGATAGATACAACCCTTTGAAACTAACTTCCTCACCTTAAGGTATGAATGAAATGACCCTCAGGCACAACCTAACTACTACCCTTCTCTATGAATGACTCATTTGGATTCTGAAACTTGAAAACTCGAGTTTTATAGTCTATTGATGCATAACAGGCATGAATGTCAGTCAATACCTAGAATGACATCAAAATCTACCTTTTGTAACTCTACCAGATTATCCATGATGTTCTTGTGATTGATAGAAGTAGGACAATCACAATAGTTTATGTCTTCTAGAATAGACTCTCAAACTGGGGTAGAAACAAAAAGGTTTACAAAGTTTCTCAGGAAGAATCTCAAACTGATTTGCAGCATAAGGAGTTACAAAAGATAAACTTGCTCCTAGGTCTAATAATGCATACACATCAAAAGTTAATACTTTTATCAATACCCATGACAACATGTGGCAATTTCTTTTACTCTTGGAGGCTAGTAATTGTACAGATATGGTTTGCCCCTCATCCAATACTAGAATTTGCTCCTCTAGGTTTAGTTATGTATGGTGGAGCAACTTATGAAGACTAAGCTTTGTTGCCCCTTTCCTACCACCTTGCTTGTTCTTTGGGTACTCTCTATTGAAATGACCGATCTGCACACATTTGAAGCAACCCGTGAAGCCCTACCACACTTGGTGCAAGCATGAGGCTTATTACCTCCATGCACCATACTACCATGTGATATGCAGGCTTAGCTCGAGAGTTCTGACTATGATGTTCAACTTTGTCCCTAGGCGCAAGTGCACTAGCAGATGATGGTGTAGGGCCCTTCTTTTTCTGAAACTGTGGCTGATTTGAACCACATTTCTGCTGCCCAAACTCATTCCCAGTCTTGGTCTTCTTTTTTTACTCTTCTCGGTCCCTCAGATTTTCCTCCTCTACTCGCTACACATAGATCATCGACCTCAAAATGTCTATGTCTTTAATAAGCATTGCAGCCCGACCCTCTTTGCTTGAAAGCTTACCAAACCAACGACAAACAAACTCATTCTACTCCTCATATCTTTAACAATCTCAAGATCATAGCGAGACAGTTGGGTGAATTTCAACCCATATTCATGAACACTCAAGAAGTCCTGTTTCAGAGTAAGGAACTCTTGTACCTTTGTTTCCTTCAGTTCCCTCCCAACTCGGATGTGTTTTATTCTCACCTCTGCCCTTTTTCCACAGGTCGAACAAAGTCCTAGAAAAAATCTTCAGTTGATATGAAGCTGGATCAACCCTTTCCATATCAACCACATGTATCACGTCAAACACCTTTTTCAACTCTTCCACAAATTTTATTGGTCCTTAGTAGTGCTTAAACCAGAAAAGCTTAGGGGATTCATCCTCAAGAATTCTAGAATCCTCGAAGTGTCAGCCCCTTTTTTTCGAGCTCCCTTTCGTTTCTCGGCTTGGTTAGTCACCACTTGGCTTAGCATTCGTATAGCCTCGCAGAACTCAACATTTGTGACTTTCCCTTAAGGTTGCACGTTTTGTGCATTAGGTACCTATGGTTCCTCAACATTCCTTCTGGATGGTCGACCTCTGACTGCTTTTCATGGAGGCATGATGATCTGAAACACGCGCAAGCATGAATTAGATGGAATCTTTTTAGAGATAAACTCAAACGCATGAAAAGGAACATTAAGGAAGTGAGAAGTTCCTAAATATTGTATCCTCCTAATCATAGATGTGGCGCACTTCACAGAGATGAATAAGATAATACAGAAACGACTTTATAGACACCCTGGGACTCTTTGATTCTGTGCTCTGACACCAAGTTTATCATGCCCCGAGCCTATAACCTGGACGTGATCGGCACCCAATGACAATTGTTGGCCATGAGCGAACCCTTGGCCAGGCTTACCTAACTCATCAGAAGACGTAATATAGAATACAACTTAAGAATAACTTTAAAATAGTACTTATCCAAAATGGTAACTACAAGTCTTTACAATCCCCATATCGGTTCTTAATGCTACTACCAAAATATGTTAGCTCTTATGTTTTCAAAAATATATATTAAATCTGTGGTTTTGAGATTACTGCTCAAAATACTTAGCTCAAGGCTATATTGGAAATCATAGTTTCCCTACTTGCTTCTTTTATAAATCTATAGTTTTTTCATGAAAACTTTCCCTAAGGCTCCTTGGAAATCAAAGTTTCCTTACTAGTTAAATATTAAAACATTTTAAGTCCCTGTGGGAATACTTAGTCCCCATATACCTTTGAAGAAAAAAACTTCAACTTACTCTTTACTTAGCTTGAACCTGAGTCTTAAAACAAAGTCAAAATGTATAAATAAGACTATTGAAAACCTTTCAGGACTTCACTTTAACTTACTTCTTAACTTTAGAATTAACTTCTTAACTTCTTTGACTTAAACTTCAATTTCCTTGAATTGAATTATGGATTCAAGGTTATGATTTGAGTTCTTTGATAATTTCTAGGCGTTTAGAAATCATTTCAGGTAAATAGAATCATGGGAAGATATTAATGTACCTAGGAAGTACTTAAAAGGAAATTGGACAAAAAAATGCCGGGAAGGGTGTACTGAAGCGCGCTGTGCCAGCCAAAGTTGATCGAGACTTGATCTTGGCACACTGGTGGCGTGCCGCGCCAGGCCTTGGTTGACTGAGGCCAATTGCTGGCGCACTGTAGGAGCGCGGCGCCTGCCCCTACCTAGGTGCGTCTAACGAATTTTTTTACTAGTTTTTCATCTCCAAACTCTCCAAAGCTTCCTAGTTCTTTCGTAAAACACCTGGGATTAGTGGTACTCTCAGTATCCACTGAATTAGATTACAAAATAACCCGGAGGAACAAGAATTCAACCAACAATGGCAGCAAACAACTCAATCAACAAGAAATCAAAACTTTTCTTCAAGAACTTAACTTCTAGCATGAAATCAACTCAAAGATTACTAATATTAACCCAACACGAAAGATTCCACATACCTTAATAGGGATCACCCCCAAAGAATTCCACATGCTAAACTTGGACCATCTTGAACGTTCTTGCTTTCTCTTCTCCTTTATCCTCTTTTTTCAAAACCCTAACTTGTTTTCTAAAAGCGTGAACTAAATAAAATCATATTAGACCCTAATTTATTACCCAAAAACGAATTAAATTAATTCGGTAAGGAAAAGACAACTTTGCCCTTTTCAAATTTCAAATTGGAATATCCTTAATCCAATAGCCCACTTCAGATAGGCATATCTCCCTCATACGATAACGAAAATGCTCAATCTCGGTAAGTTGGAAAGATATCTCCAAGGGCTTTCCAACCATATAAAGAACTAACTCTAACTCATCCTGAGCTAGAAGTTATGGTCGTCTGGAAATGACCAATACTCACTTTTTACATTTAGGAGATTATCCAGATTTTTCTATTCTTTTCAAAAATGATAAATTTTAGTTTCTTACCTTATTCTTGACTATTATAAGTTACGAGATACCACATTACTGATTTGACTTGATACATTTGAGACATCTTATGATATCATCAGTGGTGTAATTGAGAATTTTGAAAAAATATATTCTTAATTATTAAGCTGTGGTTAATTGTTTTATAATGTAACTATTTGGAAAAGAATTTTAAGATACCTCATCATCGATTCTTAGAAGGGTTAGTAATTAAAGTTTGCTGAGTGTAACGGGTCGTTTGGTAGAGTGTATTAGCAAAAATAATGCATACATTAATTATATATATTAGTAATCCCATTTGGGTGCATTTTTCATGGTATGCATAACTAATGTTTGCATTAGTTGTATACTCTATTGTGTATTGAAGAGTGTATTACTAATACCAAGATATCCATGATATTAGTAATGCAAAGGATTTAATGCATGCATTAACATGGTATTATTTATACTTGTATTAGTAATGCATAGATTATTTCTTATGCATTGCTTGGTTTGGTGAATTAGAAATGTATGCATTGTATAAAAATATTTATTTACAAAAGTGTCTTTCATTGTTTGGTTTGGCTCACCTATGCCTTTGTTTTTAAAGAAAAAGCTCACCCAAATAAGGTTTAACATTTTTCAATTGGTGTTTTTGGATCAAATGTACATTTTGCTCTTCTACTTCCGTAAGAACATTAACAATTCCCAAATTTCAAACTTGCTCAATTCTTCATGAAATCACTTCAAAAGTCATGAGTAGTTTTCCTCCAACCTACATACCAAAACTAAATATCTTTTAAACTTGAATTCAACTTAACTCAACAAGACCCACTTAAAATTTCTTCAAAGTTTCAAAATTTCAATATTATTTAACAGTAGGATTTTCTCAACAACTTCAATATAACATCTCGTATTCTAGAGTAAACAAAGGTTAAGCTATGAAAAACAGGAAGAATCAAATTTGGAAATAAGTAAGGAAATCAGGATTTTCAAAAGTGAGTTTTGGTCATGTTCAAACGGTCATAATTTCCAGCTCAGGAAGAGTTTGGGTGATTTCTGTATATGTGTAGAAATCTCGTTGGAATATCGATGCCAAGTTTGCGAATTTCCAAGGTCGTATGAGAGAGATATGACCTTCGAAAGTTGGGCTATTAAGCAGGGAAAGTTCCAAATCTGGATTTGCTAAAGGTGTTTTGGTCTTTTCCTAATTAATTTCATTTTTGGGGTAACATGTTGGGGTATAAATTTATCCCATTCAGTTGGAACACTTAGAAAATAATCTAGGGCTTTGAAAGAAAGGAGAAAAGAGGAGAAGGGAGAAGAAGACGCAAGAACGCCAAGAATTCATTGTGTGGATTTCGTCAGGGTGATCCCTAACAGGTATATGACATCATTCGGTGTTGATTTCTTTCACCCACCCTCCAACTTGATTCATTTCAGAAATTTAGAGTTAATTGAAAGTAAATCTTGAAGTTCTTGATGAAAAGTTTGAAGTTCTTGTTAGTTGATTTGTAGTTGATCTTTAGTAGTTTTAATTCTTGTTTCCGGATTGTTTTCGGGTCTAAACTATTGGGTAATGAGTTATTTATGGATACCAAGTTTTTGGGGTGGGATCCATGGGTGTTTGGGAAGGTTTTGAGATGAAAAACGAAGAAGAAAGTCGCAAAAACCCTTCTGATAGGCACTGGGGCACCGCACCTCCAAATCGCCTCGGGACAGAGTCTGTTCGTTAGGCTCTGGCATGCCGCGCTTGCCAGAGCACCTGAGGACAGCCTCTGCCCGTCAGGCTCTGGCGCTCCGCGCCTCTCAGAGCACCACAACCCCCTGGAAACCCCCTTTTTTTCCCTATCATTCCATACGAGTTCCTAAGTGATATACCTATCATTCCTAGTTGATTCCAACACTCTAAAGTACATATAAACATCATGAAATCATCCATAAACATGAGATCATGATCCTTGAATCCATAATCCAATTCAAGGAAAGTCAGGATCAAAGTCAAGAAGGTTAAAAGTCAAGTCTAAAAGTTAAGAAGCAAGTCAAAGTAAGTTCCTAGAGCATTCATGAGTCTTAAACAAACGTTTTAACATTGTTTTAAAGTTCAAGTAAAGAGTTGAGTTAAAATTCTCAAATGCTATAATGGAACTAAGTATTCCCTTAGGGTTGTGTTTCGAGTAAGCAAAAAGCATAAAGTTGAGTTCATTTCTCAAGAGTTATAAGGGAACTAAGTAGTCCCTCAAAGCTTAGACTAAAATGTTTTCAAACTTTGAGAAAGAAAGGAAGTTAGACTTCCACAGAGCCTATGGATAGTATCAATAGAAGAAAGAGGAAACTGTGATTTCCAAGAGAACCTTTTAAAAGCTAAGTTTTGAGCACTAATCTTAAATCATAGATTCAATATATTTTAAAAACATAAGAGTCAATATATATATATATATATATAGGTCCTATACTCTTGCAAAGTTAGGATGGCCGACAGCGCGGGCCGTGTAACGTTGTATCATCACTGTAGCTCTTAAGTGATAGTTTTCGGTTACAGAATCTACCACAGTAGTATTGTATTTTCATACACAACAGTATTGTATTTTCATATACATCAGTTATTGTATTCTCATATACATTAGTTATTGTATTTTATATACATCTCAGACATTATTGTATACTTGTATACATTCAGAGTTTTCAGCACGTTTCAGTAAATACTTCTTTATATTGAACTTACTTTTAACTGCGTATATTGAATAAGAGTTAGTAGATCATGAGTTGAGCAGAGCCAAGGTAAGTGTTCATTCTCACTCCTTTTCAAGCCTATGTGTTGTTAGCTTTCCAACTTACCTACTCGTACACTCAATGTACTGATGCCAGTTGGTCTGCATTGTTTTATGATGCAGATGCAGGTAACCAGGATCAGCACGCGGCGTTTCATTGATCCAAATTGAGATTCAGATTCAGTGGTGAGCCTCCTTGCATTACGGAGGACATCTTTTTTCATTGCTTTATCAGTTTAGCTTTTAGGATGTTGTGGGGTGTGTCCCAACATCCCTTTTCAATCAGTTTAGAGGCTTCGTAGACAGTAGTAGTTTGGAGTTTATTTTTCTTGTTGAGACTTAAGTGTCATTTTGGCAGTACATTATACGAAGTGAAGGTTTTGAACATGCTTTACTTCTTAAGTAAGTTTAGTTTAGTCTTCCGCTGAGTTGAGTGAGCCAGGCCAAAAGTTTGCTTGGGAACCAGTAATGGTCTCCGAGTGTTGATCTCGCCCAGGGTGTAGGCTCGAGCAGTGACATTCAAATCATTTAAAATTTGAAACATAGACTCAAAAAACACTAGGTGACAAAGATCTAATGTAAAAAAACAACTACAAAAACACGAACCAAAGCAAGATTTTAAAATTTTGGGATTCGTCTTCATTTTTTGGATCTTTTTTTAATAAGGATGAATTTTTAAACTCTACAAATGATTTTATAGTTTCATTTTTAAAAAAAAAAAAGAAATTAATGATGTAGCCAAATTTTGAGATGATTTCGTGAAGAATTGAAGATGATCTAAATTTGGGAGTTGTTTATGTCTTCACGTGTTCTTGGTGCTCATAAAGAAAAAGAAGCAAAAAAGTGTACATTTGATCCAAAAACTCTAATTGAAAAGTGTTAACCTTGTTCGGGGTGTAAAAAGTGATTTTGCAAATTCAGAGTTAAGAAAATGGCGCAAATGAGTCTTTCGTTTAAAAGTAGTGGCATAGTTGAGCCAAAATTTTAACAAATGAAACAAATAAGTCTTCTTCTAAAAATTAAATGACATGTTTGAAAATTTTCCCTTCTACTAAATATGATTTTTTTTCAGAATTGGAGAAAACAGTAAGTAGCATATATAACAAAAACCTTACAGGGTCATAAGTTGTTGTTGTGCCACTACAAAAACATCTGAATTAGTATTAATCATAGACCTATTAGAGTGGGACGCAGCCTACACTCTTCACTTTTTGACTTCAATGAGTAAGCAAATAAATTTTCATTACTCTATTACCATATTTGATGGATCCTACTTATATTTAAATATAAGCCACACAAAATTATTCTCTAATTAAAAAAATTAAATCATAAAAGTTTGTCTAAGATAACAGAATATCCATAAGCTACATACATTTTAAGATCATAACATCAAATGTAATACACTCTTACTATCACTGTCCATTTTTAATTATCATAGTTTTTTTTTAGTCAAATGATAATACATTAACTAACATTTTATGATGTATAATTCATCATATTGAATATGTAAAAAAATTTTATTTATATTATTTTTCGTATAGTTTTTGAATATCTAAATTTTTTATGTCAAAACATATCGAATTAATGTAATTTAATTTCACTTTATAAATTAATAAAATAGACTTTTGAAAAACGGAACATGAAGTGTATCTGTAGGAAGTAGGTCAAGTTTTGGAAAATTACAAGTCCTAGAAACTCATGCGGCGATTGACCAGGACCGTCCTTTGAATGTTTTACGGGTAGGAAGGACGCTTAGAAAGGCTCCAAACTAAGTGATATTTTGGGGTTAAATTTGTGTTCTAAAGTTTGGGTCTATCGATAGTAGGAAGTCCTACTGCCCATATAAAGGTCTCGTCGAACTTGGATGATATTTAAGGTTTTATTACTTACTCTACGGTTGATCGGAATGGTCCGTACAAAGTTCTACAGATCATAGGTTTGTTCCGTAGACTGGAAACTTCTTTTTTAGTGGTATTGATGATAAAAGATCAAATATGCATTGAAATAACTATATCAATTGATTTGGTAAATAAAACACAGTAAATATAGAGCAATAGAAAAATGGGAGTTGTATAGCCATAGCAGATGAATATGTGAATCATTTCTTTTATATAAGAGCAGACATACGTACTCCTACGCTATGACCGAAATTTCAGAGATACACCTTAATTAAAGTAAGGTCTTATTACCACCCCAAACTCATTTTATATATAATTTTGTTCACCTTTTGGCCTATGTAGCACATTCCGTGATTCCACGCAATTGAGGCTCGTGAGAGATTTTGGATGTCATGTAAGCCAAAAAGGTGTACAAAATTATTTATAAAATGAGTTAAAGGGGGTAATATGACCTTAGTTTAGTTAAGATTTGTCTCTGAGATTTGGGTCATAGCCTAGGGGATACTTGTACCTTTCACCCTTTTATATTCATTTGAATTGATATGCTCTTTTATTTCTTATGAAATAAATGTCTTTTCTTTTATGTTTTCCTATACATTTCTATAATAATTCTATGTTCTTCCTCATTCATTTTTCATTCTTCATCTTATAGCAAAAAATAGGAGGTACGTTTATCACAATATTTTTTATTCCATTTCGTCAGCAAAACCATATCCATTTACAAAATCAGTTAAATTTAACTTTTTTTCTCCATCACTTTTGCATTCACTCACAACTTTTGATGTACACAATTTCTTCCTTAATAACCTGGACAATAAAATTTAAGCCACTATACTTTTGTATTTTATCATCTTATAATTCTTATATAATTTTTTATTTATTGATTATTCTTTCTTATTCATACTAATATATTTCTTAGTTTAATCGTTTGCATTTTGTATTCATATGATGACATGTATATTTCATTATTCTTTAAGTTGATTAAGTTGATATTACAATTTTTTCTATACATGAGTTAGGCCTACATAAATATTACATTGTAATAGACGTCTAACGTGCAAGACATGATTCCAAAATTAGTTATGTTAAAAAGCAAAAAGTGAGATGATGAACACAATATAATGTGGATAAAGACATTAAATCTAGAATTAACTAAGTGAAAATAATTTTTGATAGCGAAACATAAATGATTGACACTAAAAGTTATTTCGAAAAACAAATTCACTAAGTAAGTTTAAATTGTGACCTTTTAACATTAAATTTAGGGGAAAATGCACAAGTAGTCTCCAACCTATGCCCGAAATTTCAGAATCATACATATACTTTACTAAGGTCCTAACACCCTGAACTTATTTTATGAATAATTTTTCTACTTCTTTTCAGCCTAAGTGGCACTATCTTGTGGG
Organism: Solanum pennellii; assembly: GCF_001406875.1. Classification (NCBI taxonomy): domain Eukaryota; kingdom Viridiplantae; phylum Streptophyta; class Magnoliopsida; order Solanales; family Solanaceae; genus Solanum; species Solanum pennellii. The sequence goes on from NC_028648.1 coordinate 58,210,476, forward strand.
CCAGCACCTGTTGTCATTTTTTTAAGCTAGTGTCACGTGGGCCAAAAAGGGGTAGAATTTTTTTATAAAATAAGTTAAGGGGGTAATAGGACCTTAGTGTTATATTAGTGTCTCTGGGATTCCGGGCATAGGTCTGGAGGACGAGGTTACTTGTGCATTTTTCATTAAATTTAATGTGCCAAAACTATAATAAAAACTCAATCAATTTATTATATCTTTTTTTTTTACTTTTACTGATATGCATTAGCTAAAAAATCAGATGGAACTCAAAAATGAATCCTAGATTGTTATAGTTTAACTTACTTACCTTAATGAATAAGTCTCATCACAATAAAAGATCTATTTTTATTTAAGAAAGATTTAATAAGACAAAACGCACCTAACAATTCTTGTTTTGAGTACATTCCTTAAATGAATAAAAAAATCCTTCTCCACTATGCGTAAACATATCATTTTGATTAGTTTTTTGTGCAATCAATTTATATTGATTTGCCTGAAAATAATTTAGATTTTTCTAATTATAAGTTCAGCGACTTCTCGATGAGTATCGTATCGAAACAAAAAGCAAATTTAAGATATATTCAAATTTTAATATATTGAAAAGCAATGTTATATTTATATTAAATATGCATTTTTTCTACATAGAGAAAATTATAATGTGTTATATAATAGCTACAATAACTATAATCTTTCACAAATCACAATTTAAAATCCTTTTTAGTTTGTTATTTCATTCACTTATAATATGTATGCCATTAATTTTTATATAAATATTGGTTTGTCTTTATTACTTTTATTATTGATATTGTGGTTATAAAAATATTTGTATTGTTAGTATGATTTCTAAAAATGATATCGTACATCGTTAAAAATCCAAAAATCAATGTACACTAATAACTTATCAAAAATTAAAATTAATTAAACTAATAAGGAAGATTATCGAAAAGACCTACTCCATTTGTCCCTATTTACTTGTCCACTTTTCCTTTTATAGTTGTCTCTAATTACTTGTCTATTTTGAAAAATCAAGAAAGAACTAAAAAAATTCATATTATACCCTTAAATAATTACTTTGAGAAAAGGTAGAACTTTTTGAAAATATTAAATATATAATTCATCTGCTTCATAATTAATATGATAAAATGGTAGAGTCACTATATATGTCAATAATGACTTTTCTAATAGGTGTGTCAATTCGAAGTCTGCATGACTATTTTGAGGTGACTAGTATGATCTTCTTCATTCCTGAATAAATAAGTATTTCATCAATGAAGACGATGACAAACAAATCTAAATAAGGTTTGAAGACATTGTTCATAAGATCCATCAATGTTGCAGGTGCATTGGTCAAACCAAAGGACATAACTAAAAAATCATAATGCCGATATCTGGTTTTAAAAGATGTCTTTGGAAAATCACATTCTCTACCTTTCAACTGATGGTAGGAAGTACCCTGAAATTGGTCGAAAAGATCCTTTATCCTTGGGAGAGGATATTTATTCTTGATCTTCACCTCATTCAATTGACGGTAGTCGATGCACATCCTAAGGGAACCATCTTTCTTTCTCACAAATAATATCGGAGCGCCCCTAGTTGAGACAATTGGTCGAATAAAGCCATTTTCTAACAAATCTTTCAATTGTTTTTTCATCTCCTTTAACTCTGTTGGTGCCAGCGGAATAGAGATAGGACGAGTATCCGGAATGATGTCTATGCTGAAGTCTATTTCTCTCTCAGAAAAGACTTTTGGAAACTCTCTTACTTTAGGAGTTGACTCAAGGGAAGGTACCTCAGCACTTGAGTCATTAACTCGGACTGAGAGATAGATACAACCTTTTGAAACTAACTTCCTCGCCTTAAGGTATGAATGAAACGACCCTTAGGCACTACTGAACTATTACTCCACTCTATGACTGACTAATTTGGAATCTGAAACTTGACAACTCTAGTCCTACAGTCTATTGATGCATAACAGGCATGAAGTCAATCTCTACCTAGAATGACATCAAAATCTACCATATGTAACTATACCAGATCAGCCCTGGTGTTATTGTGATAGATAGAAGTAGGACAATCACGATAGACTCTGTCCGCTAGAATATACTCTCAAACACGGGTAGAAACACAAAAAGGTTCACAAACTATCTCAAGAAGAATCTCAAACTGATTTGCAACATAAGGAATTACAAAAGATAAACTTGCTCCTGGGTCTAATAATGCATACACATCAAAAGTAAATACTTTTATCATACCTATGACAACATCTTGCGAGTTCTCTTACTCTTGGCGGCTAGTGATTGAATAGAGATGGTTTGCCCCTTCCCCAGTACCAAAAGTGGCTCATCTAGGTTTAGCCCTATCTGGTGGAGCAATTAGTAAAGACTGAGCTCTGTTGCCCCCATTACTATCGTTTTTCTTGTTCTTTGGGCACTCTCTCATGAAATGCCCGATCTGACCACACTTGAAGCAACTCGTGAAGCCCTCACAACAAACACCGGAGTGATTTATACCACACTTGGTGTAGACATTAGGCTTACTACCTCTATGCACCACACTACTTTATGAATATGCAGGCTTAGCTCGAGATTTCTAACCATGATGTTCAACTCTATCCCTAGGCGCATGTGCACTAGGAGATGATGGTGCAGGGCCCTTCTGTTTCTAAAACTGTGGCCGATTTGAGCCACCTTTGTGCTGCCAAGATGCATTCCTAATGTTGGCTTTCTTGTTATTGTACTCTTCTCGGTCCCTCAGATTTTCCTCCTCTACCTGCTGCACATAGATCATCAACCTCGAAATGTCCATGTCTTCAATAAGCATTACAACCCCCACCCTCTTTGCTTGAAGAGTGACCCAAACCAGCGACAAACAAACTCATTCTACTTCTCATATCTTTAACCAATCCAGGAGCATAGCGAGAAAGTTGGGTGAATTTCAACCCATATTCATGAACACTCAAGGAGTTCTATAATAGAGTAAGGAACTCTCGTACCTTTGATTCCTTCAGTTCCCGGAGAAAGAAAAACCCCAAGAAAGCTTCTTCAAAGCAAGCCCAACTCGGATGTGTTACATCCTCATCTCTTCCCGCCTCCCACGAGTCGACCAAGTCCTAGCCACATTCTACAGTTGATATGCAGCTAGCTCAATCCTTTCCGTATCAACCACATGCATCACCTTAAACACCTTCTTCAACTCTTCTACGAAGTTTTTCGGATCCTCAATAGTGGTTGAACCAGAAAAGTTTGGGGGATTCTGTGCTTTGACACCAAATTTGTCATGCCCAAGCCTACACCCTGGATGTGGCTGGCATACAATGACCATTGATGTCCTTGAGCGAACTTTTTGGGTCTGGCATACCTAACTCAGTGGAAGACTTAACATAGAACATAACTTAAGAATAACTTTAAAAATAGTACTTAGCCAAAATGGTAACTTTAAGTCTTTACAAATGAAATGAAAGAACAAAGAAAACTAACATTGTATATCTATGAAGCCTCTAAAATGAAGATGGACGTTGGTACAGGACCCAGTAATCCTAATGACTGAAAACGAAACCATAGCTAAATTATAAGGATGTCCTCCGAAATGAAGGGTGGCTCACCAACTGACTCAGAGTTGCTCACTGGATCAACTGTGCACCGAATGCTGATCCTAGTTACCTGCGTTTTCATCATAATATGATGCAGGTCAACTACCAACAGTACATTGAACGTACGAGTATGCGATTTGGAATGCTAAAAACACTTAACCTTGACGAGGAGTAAGAAGGAACATTTACCTTGGCTCTGCCTAACTCATGAACAACTTAACTCAATCAATATAATTCAATTTAGAAGTAAGTGCAATATAAAGAAAGCCCTCTGAAACATGCTGAAATCACTAAATGTATGCATGATACAGTTTAACTCTGTATTTATATAAAATACAAGTAAAATGATGTAAACAAGAATACAATAACTTATGTGGGAGTTTTTTTTTACTGAAAATCATCACTTAAGAGCTACAGTAGTTATCTACCTCACGCTGCCAGCGCATCCTATACCGGGCCAAATGTATAAGACCTAAACTGCCTAATGGATCCACTAGTCTACTGTAAAAATGGTTCATCTAAAAAGTATGAACTTTTTATACCCATGATGGCTACATGGTTTTTTTGGGGGCTATGAGTTGTCTGAACTCTCCCCATATCGGTTTTCAATGGTACTACCAAAATATGTTAGATCTTATGTTTTCAAAAATATATATTAAATCTGTGTTTTTAAGATTACTGCTCAAAATACTTAGCTCAAGGATATATTGGAAATCATAGTTTCCCTACTTGCTTCTTTTATAAATCTAAAGTTTTTTCATGAAAACTTTCCCTAAGGCTCCTTGGAAATCAAAGTTTCCTTACTAGTTAAATGTTAAAACATTTTCAAGTCCCTTTGGGAATTAGTCCTCATATACCTTTGAAGAAAAGAACTTCAACTTATACTTAGATATAAACTTCATTCTTAAAACAAAGTCAAAATGTTTAAATAAGACCTTGAAAACCTTTGAGAACTTTACTTTAACTTACTTCTTATCTTTAGACTTTACTTCTTAACTTCATTGAGTTGACCTTAACTTTCCTTGAATTGAATTATGGATTCAAGGTTATTATTTGAGTTCTTTGATGATTTTTTAGGTGTTTAGAAACCATTTGATGTATTTAGAATCATGGGAAGATATTAATGTACCTTGGAAGGTCTTAAAAGGACTAAACTATGAAAAATGGATGAAAAACGTCGGGTAGGGTGTACTGGTGGCACGCCGCGCCAGCCACAATTGACTGAGGCTTGGTCCTGGCGCACAAGTGTCGCGCCGCGCCAGGCCTTGGTTGACTGAGGCTAGTTGCTGGGGCACTGCAGTTGCGCTGCGCCTTCCCCTACCTAGGTGCGTCTAAAGAATTTTTTAACTCATTTTTCATCTCCAGACCTTCCTAGTTCTTTCATAAAACACCTAGGACTATTGGTACTCTCAATATCCACCGAATTCAACTAAAAAATAACCCGGGGGAACAAAAACTCAACCAACAATGGCATCCAATAACTCAATCAACAAGAACTCAAAACTTTTCTTCAAGAACTTAACTTCTAGCATGAAACCAACTCAGAGATTACCAAATTAAAACAAATTGGTGTGTGGGTGAATTAACTAACGATCCTTTTGGTCGTTTTGTTTGTTTAAGCCTTGTGTTTCGTAAAATCTTTTTTGATAGATTCAAATTGGATATTTTGGACTATTCGTATTACAATTATAAAAATTAGTTGGGTAGTTTTAATATTTGAATTTTTTGGTGGTTAAAGAAGATAATATTAAAATTGATAGGGGATCACTTTCCCTATTTTTATAAATAGTTATATATAATAATTAGGATATAATTAATTTCTAATGAAAAGGAAGAAACTCATCTGCGGCGGAACAATATGAAAAACATCAGGCGGCATCAGGTAAAAGTCACCAATTCCACAGTTGATTTCATGCAATTTGATTTTTGGCGAGAGTTTATATTATTGTTACTATTAAAAGGATGAATATCAATAATATAATATTATAATTGTATTGTTGAAATGCAGAAATAGATGGGTTAGTTCTACAATGTATTTAAGGGTATGCTACTGGGTTCCGCAAACTAGTGATTTCCGATTTTGGAAGGTTCTTATTACTACAATTTTTATTGTTATTAATATGTGGTATGGGATGATATAACATATATACTTATTTACCTAATATATAATTAAATATGGAATCAAATTCAATAACTACGTAATGATTGCCTAAGGATTACTACAGAAGTCATGTGTTAATGTAGTGGAAAATTTGGATGCAACAAGTTTCTGCATATTTAATGTATGCATGTGTTATAGTTCACATGGAGTTGGGTCGCTGTAGTCCGACAAGTGGCTTCCATCTTTATATATCAATATTGTGTCCTCACATTATAATCTATATTTTAATATATTAACATAGATAGTTAAGTATTAGATGTATCGAATTATTTAAATTCTATTAAAGTTATACTAAAATGGGGAAGTTAAACTTACTCTTAGGTTTGAACTTTATGAAATTGATTATAGAATTAGGTGAAATTTTTGGGTCTATACTAGACATAGAATAATCTGAGTGTTTCTAGATTCGTTAACTTACAAATTATGCACACATAATTGATAGATTGGAAAAGTTAAGAGGCATTGAGGAAAGGAAAAACATTGGAGTAGTTGTTTGACTTCAGTTTTTCAGTGGAGGTAGGTTATGATTTATTTCTATTTGATAGATAAACTCTCAATAGTGATTGATATGTATTGAGTGATACTGTGAGGTTTCCTATGTACTTGATTGTGTGGTTGTATATCTTGGTTGTATGATTTGTGGTTGGCCTAATATTCTGAGACCGTTGAATTTATAATCTTGAACCTTCTCTATCAAAATGATGCCTTGAATAAATTAGAAGGCTTGCTGAAATAAATTAATGAGATAATTGGATCGGAGTGTCACGTTACGATACGGTATTATTGGATCGGAGTATTACGTTCTGACACGGTATTATGGAATTGGAGTGTCACGTTCCGACACGGTATATGGGATCGGAGTGTCACGTTCCGACACGATAACATTAAAGGAAAGGAATCTTGAATTAACTTAATATACTCAATCTCAAAGAACCCATTTTCTAAATGAGTATGATGTGGAGGCATGAGTCCTCATAGGTGTGCTTGATATTGTGATTGATGTGTACCTACTATGGTGTTTTTGTCACTGGTTCATGTTGTTTTATGCTTGCCACCTCCCAAGTATTGTAGTTGATTTTATATTATTATTCAATATATATTGGTTTCTATTTTGGGTTAACCGATGATACCTACTCAGTACGTGTTCCTTGTACTGACTCCTACTTGTATTTTCTTCGTTTTTCTTTTGTGGAGTGCAGCGAGTATACCATCGACTTCGACTTCGACTTCGACTTCTCCTCAGCTCTAGCCAGTCTCCAGCACATCAGAGTTCAGGGTGAGCTATTATTTCTAGCTTTTGCTAGATTCTTTCATTCATGTCATGAAGTCCTTGAATTTCGGACATGAACCATATTTTTACTTAATTTTGTGTCTTTAATACTCTTAGACTTGGTATTTTGAGAACAAATGTCTATGATGTGATGACTTTCAGATTTTGAGGATAATAAGTGTTAGGCTTCAAATGTGTATTGGATTGGTTACTTTAATAAGTTTGAGATTTCGCATTTTATTGGTATTCCTAGTTGAATTATTGATATATGTTGGGGTTCAGATTTCTTGGTTCGCCCACTTAGGAGGTTAAGTGTGGTGTCACTCATGACTCATTTTTTGTCGTGACAAACTTGGTATAAGAGCCTTAGATTCAATGATCTCATCACACAAGGAAATGGTTAGTAGACACTTGCGGAACGGTACGGGAATGCCTATACTTTTTTTCGAGAGGCTATAGGACGTTAAGAAAACTCATATTTTTCTTTCTTTCGTTTGATTGCTTGAATCCAATTGGTATCTAGGTGATAAAAATTGGTATCTAACCTTTTTCACTTGATTTCATAGATGGTCAAGACTAGAGCAACACTCGTGCCAACCCCAACACCGGCAAGACAGGGTGCTCCTAAGTCAACCATTAGGGATACAGCTCGAGGGGGAGCAATTGCGAGAGGCTGTGGTAGAGGTCGCGGGAGAAGGACCACTAGAGGCAGAGGACAAGTACCTGGTCATGCTAGGGATAGAGTAGTGACTCCTCCGCCGACTGATGAGATAGTGGGAGAGGGTGAAGAAGGGGAAGATGAGCAGATTCAAGAGAAGGAAGTATCACCCCAGCCTACTCTAAAGTTGATTAATCAGGTTTTTAATTATCTCAGCGGGTAATCTGATCAGGGCCAAACACTCCCAGAGTTTTCTACACCAGTACCTCAGGTTTAGGGAGTACAACATGCATCTCATATGAAACAAGCATGTTTCCTCGATTGACTACAGGGCCTATAATGACCAAAGATCAACATGATATTTTTATTAAGTTCTTAAAGTTGAAAGCTCTGGTCTTTAAGGGTACTGAATCTGAAGATGCTTATGATTTCCTGGTTGATTGTCATGAGTTGTTACATAAGATGGACATAGTAGAGCGATTTGGTGTGGAGTTTGTAACTTACCAGTTTCAATGGGATGCCAAAATGTGGTGGAGGTCTTATGTCGAGTGTGAACCACCGAAAGCACCACCTATGACTCGGGCAGCATTTTCTAGCTTCTTCATGGAGATGTATATACCCCGGAATTTGAGGGACAAGAGGAGAGATGATTTCCTGAACCTAGAGCAGGGAAGGATGTCTGTTGATGCTTATGATGCCAAATTTCGTGCATTACCTTGGTATGTCACTCAGCTTTTCTTCAGTTCGCAAGAGCGGATTTGCCATTTTGTGAAGGGTTTGAGGTCAGATTTACAGATTCCAGCTATTATTTCTAGCTTTTGATTGATTCTCTCATTCATGTCATGATGTCCTTGAATTTCGGACATGAACCCTCTTTTTACTTAATTTGGTGTCTTTAATACTCTTAGACTTGGTATTTTGAGAACAGATGTCCTTGATGTGATGACTTTCATATTTTGGTGATAATAAGTGTTACGCTTCAGATATTTATTGGATTGGTTACTTTAATAAGTTTTGAGCTTCCGCATTGTATTGGTATTCGTACTTGAATTATTGATATATGTTGGGTTTAGATTCCTTGGTTCGACCACTTAGGAGGTTAGGTGTGGTGCCACTCATGACTCATTTTGGATCGTGACATCAACCAACACGAAAGATTCCACATACCTTAAATAGGGATCACTCCCGACGAATTCCACAAGCCGAACTTGGACGATCTTGAACATTCTTGCTTCCTCCTTTAAAACTGAACCATACCAACCTATGTAATAGTACTAAAAATAATGGGAGGGAATAGTATTAGAATGGAAATAGAACAAGGGGAATCAATCAAATCAAAAGAACAACTAAGCAGATCTATTTCCTTACTTCTCTTTTCTCAAAACCCTAACTTGTATTCTAAAAGCTTGAATTAACTAGGATCATATTAGACCCCAATTTATTACCCAAAAACGAATTAAAATAATTGGTTAAGGAAAAGATAATTTTGCCCTTCCCAAATCCGAATTCGATTATCCTTAATCCAACAGCCCAACTTCCGATAGGATTATCTCCCTCATACAATATCGAAAATGCGCAAACTCGGCGGCAATGGAAGGATCTCTCCAAGGGCTTTTCAATCAGAACTGCCTCTAACTCATCTTGAGCTAGGAGTTATGGCCGTTTGAAAATAGCAAAAATTTACTTTTTACTCTTGGAGATTTTCCAAATTTTTCATGTTCTTTTCAAAAATGATAAATTTTTGTTTCTTAGCTTATTTTTGGCTATTACAAGTTACAAGATGTTACAGTACTGATTTGACTTGATACATTTGAGACATCTTATGATATCATCAGTGGTGTAAGGAAGAGTTGTGAAAATCTGTATTCTTAATTGTTAAGGTGAGATGAATTGTTTTATATGTAATTATTTGGAAAATAATTTTTTAAGATACCTCATTATTGATTCTTAGAAGGGTTAGTAATCAAACTTTGCTGAGTGTAAGGGGTCGTTTGGTAGGGTGTATTAGCAAAAATAATGCATGCATTAATTATATGTATTAGTAATTCCTTGTTTGGTACATTTTTTATGGTATGTATAACTAATGTTTGCATTAATTGTACACTCTATCGTGTATTGAGGAGTGTATTACTAATACCTAAAAATCCATAATATTAGTGACGCAATGGATTTAAGGCATGCATTAACATGGTATATTTATACTTGTATTAGTAATGTATAGATTATTTCTTATGCATTAACATTGTAAAATTTATGCATTGTATAAAAATATTTATTTTTAAAAGTATCTTTCATTGTTTGGTTTGGCTCATCTATGTCTATGTTGATAAAGAAAAAGCTCATCTATATCATTTTTTTAACTCCGATTTTGCAAAAACATTTTTGACACTTAAATAAGGTTTAACATTTTTAATTGGTGTTTTTGGATCAAATGTACATTTTGTTTTTCTACTTCCGTAAGAACATTAACAATTCTCAAATTTCAAACTTGTTTAATTCTTCACGAAATCGGTTCAAATGTCAAGAGTAGTTTCCCTCCGACCTAGATACCAAAACTAAATATTTTTTAAACTTCAATTCAACCTAACTCAACAAGACCCACTTAAAATTTCTTCAAAGTTTCAGAATTTCAACATTCATTAACGGTAGAATTTTCTCAATAACTTCAAATCATTTAAAATTTAAACATAGAGTCAAAAAAACACTAGGTGACAAAGATCTAATGTAAAAAAAAAAACTACAAAAACACGAACCAAAGCAAGATTTTAAAATTTTGGGACTTGTTTTCATTTTTTGGATCTTTTTAATACGGATGAATTTTTTAAACTCTACAAATGGTTTTATAGTTTAAGTTTTATAAAAAAAAGAAGGTATTGATGTTGCCAAAATTTGAGATGATTTCGTGAAGAATTGAAGATGTTCAAAATTTGGGAGTTATTTATGCCTTCACGTGTTCTTGATGTTCTTAAAAAAAAAAGCAAAAATTGTACATTTGATCAAAAACTGAAATTGAAAAATGGTAAACCTCGTTCGGGGTGTAAAAAGTGATTTGCAAAATCATAGTTAAGAAAATCGCGTGATTGAGTTTTTCCTTTAAGACCAGTGACATAGATGAGCAAAAATCTTAACAAATGAAACAAATGAGGCTTTTTTCTAAAAATTTACTGACATGTTTGAGTTTTTTCTCAAATGCTTAAATATGATTTTTTTTTTTTTTTAAATTGGAGAAAACAATAAATATCATATATAACAAAAAGCTTACAGGGTCATAAGTTGTGGTTGTGCCACTACAAAAAGCATCTAAACTAGAATTAGTCATAGACCTACTCAAGTTGGATGCAGCCTACCCTCTTCACTTTATTACTTAAATGAGTAAACAAACAAATTTTCATTACTCTATTACCATATTTGATGGATCCTACTTATTTTTTAAATATAAGTCACACTAAATTATCCTCTGATAAAAAAAATTAAATCATAAAAATTTTGTCTAAGATAACAAAATATGCATAAACTACACACACTTTAAGATCATAACATCAAATGTAATACACTCTTACTATCACCGTCCACTTTTAATTATCAGAGTTTCATTTTTTAAAGTCAAATGACAATAGATTGACTAACAATTTATGAGGTATTTTTTAATCATATTGAATATGTAAAAATTGCTATTTATATTATTTTTGTATAATTTTTGAATATTTAAATTTTTTATTTTAAAATATCGAATTAATGTAATTTAATTTCACTTTAAAAATTACTAAAATTGACATTTGAAAAAAGGAACATGAAAATTATAAGTGAACAGAAAAAAAATTTTGTTTCGCACTAAAATAATTACAATAAACAACTACAAATTCTCCGATTTAAACTACTCAAAGATTTATAGAATCTAAAATTTCCTTATAAAATGGAGTGTATCCTAGGCAAGGAAACAAATAACAACAATAACAAAGTCTTTTGATACCCATCCAAACAAACACAATTTTCATCTTCCTCCTCATTAGTCATGCCAAAGAAGAAAAGTGAAGCTTGTGTATATTGAAAATGATAATCAAAAGAGAGTCACATTGTCACCACTCAAGCTATCCACATGACGTGGTGAGTAGGACCCTGAGAGGTCCTAAATAAGCCACTTGAATAAGTGTGACAAAGTGATAAGAAATAAGACAATATGAAATGAATGATAAAGCTAAGAGTAATCTCAAGATAAAGTCGCAACATAAGAGAATCTTAACACAACATAAAAATAATGTGGAATACATGTTAAATCTAATAAAAAGCCCCTATAGCATAGATGTGACTAGGGAAAACCCCTAGCTTATAAAAGAAAATTGAAACTAAATGACTAAAAGGTAATGAAAGACTAATATGTTGTTCCCTCGAACCATGAGAATTCACCAATCCCAAAAGCAAAGTGGAGCAATCCAACTAGCCACAGTAGGATAGAGGAACAATGTATCCTCTATCATGAGACAATATATGTACAATAGATATATGTTTCAATTCTTTGAATGTATTGAGTATGAGGAACATTAATAAACATTAATTAATGTGATAAATTCAAAATGTGGTAATGCATGACCAAGTGTAACACCTCAGAATATGGAAAAAGGAAAGGTTTCACCTTTTTAGCTATTGCGAAATCATTCTATGGATCGTAGATGCTTCTACAGATCGTAGAGTGCTTATGTAGGAAGTGGGTCAAGTTTCGAAACATTACAAGACACAGTAACTCGTGCGACGATTGACCAGGATGGTCCATTGAGCGGCTAGGAAGGTCGCCTAGAAAGGTTCCAGACTTGGTGACATTTTGGGGTTAAAGTTGAGTTCTACAGTTTGAGTCTATCGATCGCAGGAGTCCTACGGCCCATATAAAGGTCTCATCGAAGTTGAATGATATTAAGGTTTCATTACTTGGTCTACGGTTGATCAATATGGTCCGTAGAAAATTTTACGGATCATAGGTTTGTTCCGTAGACTAGAAACTTCTTTTCTAGTGGTATTGATACAAAAGATCAGATATGCATTGAGAAAACTATATCAATTGATTTGGTATAACCTTTTAGGTGTTTTAGATGGATCTGGTGCTTGAATTCAAGGGAAAAGATGAAGTTAGTTTTTGTGCAGTAATGTATAATATTATATAGTACTGTATATGAGTGTATCTTACCTCTTCATTTTGTATAATATTGTATATTGAATGTATAATATTGTATATCAATTTTGTAAGCGTTGTTGTTAAAAAATATGAACTGTGTATTATTATATACTGAATGTATAACTTTGTATGTCAAAATTTTGAGACAGTGTTGTAAGAAATTGTGGCTATGCGACTGAAATTTAATATATGGTATTTACTTATCGAAAATAGGCTACTGTGTTTTTGGACTAAAATTTTACAATAAAAATTTTGAGGTATATTTTACAATATGATTTATGTAATTGTGTCTTTCTAAAAATTTTCCCATTATTAAATTAATCTCTTGGTATTTTTATTTATTTATATATATATATATATATATAAAAAAAAAAGTTTCAGAGCAATGTTGTCATTATAATGAGATTTGATTGTATAATGATTAGCAACTTTAGTTCAGTTGTAATCAAACAGTACTTTAATTAAGTAGGAGTACTTAATAATCAAGAGATGCAAAATTGATGATAAGGATTAAGGAGTAAGGACCCCAAGCTAATGCAATAGATTTTTTGAGTCTTTCTTGTTTGTCAAGATCCAAAAATGAACATGATGGTACTTGTCTATTTTCATCAAGACAAGTTAGCTTTAACCCAACGAAATAAAAGAAATACGTAAAGATAAAATAAGAACAGGATAAGACTAAAACTTATAAATTTCTATCGACACTCCAAAACTTGGTTGTCACATGTACAAGTTACTAACACATAAAATGTGAAAGTAGTACAAGCCTTAATTCTTTATTTTTCAAATAGAATAAAGCTTAAAAATAAGAACTAGAGGGATCACCGGGACGACAAGCAACTATCTGTGACAAGACTCAGAAACGGGAGAAGAAGAGAAATTGCACGCTTCCGGGCTTAGAACCTACACAAGTCTAGAAGCAAGGAGCGAGTACAAACAACGCAGTACCAAGCAAACGACCTACTAAACAAAGAAACTAACTAGAAATCGAGTACTCCTTTCATCCCAACCGAACCTCCTCAAACTACAAACTACACAAAAATTTGCTCAACCTAACAGTTCTTCAATACACGACTCAAAAGGCTTAATAATCACTGTCCAATAATCAAAATTGAACAACCAACGTAGCATGTGAGACAATCTCAATGTCAAGTATATCAATTACAAGTAACAAGTGCATCAATCACAGTTAACAAGTAAGTCAAATTTAAGCATCAAAATGCATCAAATTATAATAATCAAACTCTTGTTAGAATCATTTTCAATCCGGAAGCATTTACCATCGACTTTATATCATATCACTAGCCAGAACCATTTCACATCAACTTTATATCAATAGCCGAAATCATTTTTTCATCGGCCTTATATCCATATCACTAGCCGAAACTATTTTCCATCGATTTTTTCTCATATGCATGTCTCATCATGATGCACAACAATCAATGCACATAAATAAGTACACACCATTATAAAGAGAGAACAATACAAGCAATTCGATCAAGTCCACATTCATTCTATCAAGCATTTCATCAATCAATCAAATACAAACCACCACAAGGTAATTCACTAATCAACACATAGCCTTTTCATTTAAACCTTTTTGTATTTATTAAGATGAAGTGAAACAATTAACCCTTCACCTCATTCTCATTACTTCCAACAAACACAATGAAGGAATACACAAATTCTACAAAATTACAAGGTGTGGGAAATCTTTTGCCTTAATTCAACCAACTAATCACTCCAAGACTTGAGTCTTCCCCTTCCGACCAATGTTCAAAGCCACACAATCTATACATTCAAGTATTCACAATAAATTTATGGAAACAATAATCCCATATCAAATACTTTGAAAATGTGTCAATCAACTCAAAACCTGAGCCAGAAAATAAAGTTTGAATTCCAAATTCTTTACTTGAAATCACTTCTCAAAGCATTTGGAACCTGTCGGTGAAAATCATTTCGAAAAAGGATTTCAAATCATATCCATGGGAGGATCTATTAAGGCCCGTGGGGGTGCCACGCCACCCACTAGCTTCGACGAAAATAGATACATATAAGTATTTATATACAACATATGTATGAATAATAAACGTGTCACCCACAGAACAAAAGTAGTCTTTGGTGCAGTGGTAGAGCATCTACTTAATGGGTCTTAGGACGCGTAATCGATTCCAGTTAGCAACTTTTTTAGTTTTAATTTTTTTCAACTTCAGGCAACGTTTCTTTTTTTAAACCAGGCACATTTTCTTTTGTTTTTTAATTCTTTTTACTTATTAACTTATTATTGAGTATTAATTAATAATTGTTTTCTAACTAATTTAATTTGATTCTTTGATTATTCTTTTTATATGATTAAATATATAATTAAAAAAATCTCTTCACCGTTGAAATCCTAACTCTTTCTTTAAACTTTTGAACAACAAAAAATTGTCATTAATTAAAGCTTTAGCCTTTCGTTCATCACCCAATCATGCTCTCTTATTCAGCTACAAGATGAATAATTCTATCTGGATCTAAAATTGATTTAATCAATGAGTCTACTGAGAATTAGAGACAAATCCAAAATTTAAAGATTTTGATGCACCAATACTATATTAATTTAGGTAGTTTACGGAATTTTTACTATAATTAACGAATAATATAGTATTTTATTAGTAACTAATGACTCAAATATGATTTATAAGCTAAACTTAAAATAAAAATAATGAAATAAGACTAAATCGTGTTTTCGCGAGTGGTTCCTCTAGCTTGTACCAACTAAACAAGGGCACCCCTTTGCTTCTTATGGATGCACTTTTGATTATATCCTACTTTATGTCAATTTTTTCACGATAGATATACATATATACACGTGATTTCTTTTTTAGGTTAACGGATGCACATGCACCCCTATCAAATCATAAGGATCCGCCTCTGCTTGGTACCATGTAGGTCCGCCTCTGCTTGGCACCCAGTGACTCTAAATCTAGATCCGCCTCTGATCATATCAAAACCATAATCTTACTAAGTTCTTGGGTTCTTGAAGATAAACCATAATTTCTCAATTTAAAATCTTGTTTTGAACTCTTAAATTCATAAATAATAATGGGTTAATAAAAATTAAGATTAGGAATCTTGCCAAACTTTTCTTTCTCAAAAACCTTGTTCAAATCACTAGACCAAAGCCCCCAAAACTATAAAATGATGAAAACAGGTTGAAACTTCAGTTTTTGAGAGATATTTGTCCAGGGTTCCTCCACAAAGGCATACCCCTGATTGCGAAACCAAATTAATTGAACAGGCTTTCCACGAATGCAGCACAGATCTCCTAATTGTGGAGGTCAACGGCTTGAAATGACCCTCGGGATTCGTTTAGAACCATGTACACACAAATCATATAAGGACTACACTCGACGCTCCTGAGTCGATGCAAATTGTCAAAACATAAATTTAAGGTATTTTTTATCCGATATTTGTGAAAATTACAAGAAATTAACACAATGCCTGAAAAGGTAAAACAAGTTCGGAACCTCTCAAAAATTAATCAAGACCTCACCTAGGCCTTCAACTATCCCCCCAAAACCAGTGCAACTCTCTGAATTCTAATTGAGCATTCAAACTCCGAATGTTGACCAAAGTCAATTCAAAGGCTAAATTCTCACAATTTTCTAACTTAAGGGCTCAAATCCTCAAAAAGACCCCGAATTCAAAACCGACAACTTTCAAAGACCAGATTCCACATTTTGGGACTGAATAACAATTTCAAGATCAAAACTTACAAAAATTCTCAACTTTTAACTCAAAGTTCGAAATCAACCTTCAAAACTCAACCATAAGACTTGGGGTCAAAATAGGGAGGGGCAATACGATAAATTCACGAAAGTTTTTTTAAATGACCAACCGACATATATATATATATATATATATATATATAAAAGGTTTATCTAAAATATTTTGTATGATTGCAGATTTGATTCCGAGTCCACGCACAATGAAACAGACCCTCTTTAAAAGAGATTAAATCATTTTCATGATGAAATTGAATTATGAGATAAACTATAATTAGATACATCAATTATTATTTGGTCCCCGTGATTGAGATTAACGAACCAACAAAAGATAATTATTTAAATCGATTAGTTTGGAGTAATTTGCTTTTGTGGTCCTAATCAATAACCATGACCATAAGCTGAAAATAAATTATTATTATTATTATTGTTATTATTCCTTTTTATCTCTCCCCAGGATCCCTCACATTTGCTCTTTTGTTGACTTGAACTCACAACTTTAAGGTTGAAAGTGAGGATTACTTATCATTCGAGCAACTCCTTCTATCAGCTAAAAGCTTGAAAACAAATTACTTGCGTGCTTTTGACATTTTTTTATTTTTCTATCGCAATTATAGGCAAAGCAAATAGGGGAAATTGTCAAAACAATATATTAATATATTTTTTTCATTTTCATTGATAAAGAGTGCATTTTTTTCTAGCAAGATAAAAACATTTTTAGTAAGCGTACATATATAATAACTCCTTTCAACTTTTTTTCATTTACTTTCAGTAATTAATTCTCATGTATTCGAAATTTTCAATTAAATATAGGGTTCTTGAAGATCATTTATTTTTCTATGTATATGTATGCATGAGCAAAGTTTTGGACCACCAAAGAAAATTGTAATTTCGTCGACATTTAGCTAAGCTATTTTATCGTAATTAACAATATTCCGTTCGAAAAACTCCAAGTCTTTGAAAATGAGTAGTGCCAAATGGTCATGATCATGCATATCCATGCATAATAACCCCAAAAAATAGAAAAAACGAAAAAAGATATTCTTGATCTCCGACCCATTTTAGTTGTCGTGCTTTTCAAAATGGGATAATTTTATAGACTTATCTCTAAGTTATGCCCTATAACACTTACCTTTTTTGTGATTTATGATATTATATCTATCTCTCTTATTTTGATTTTTTTATAGGGAAAATTGTACAAAATAGCACTATTAATTTAAATTAAATGTCATAACCACAGTTTGATCTAATTGTTACCCGTAGCAAACATTGGTCATTCATCTCTCTTCCTAAATTTCTCGCTCGTCACTCTCAATTTCTCGCTAGTCTTTCTGGCCTCTCTCACTTTATACAAACACAAATGTATGAAATGTGTTTATGTTAGTATAAAGCGAGAGAAAACTTTATAATTATATACATATCTTTTCATTCGCCTCTCTCCCCAGAGAATCTCGCTCGCCACTATCCTCATCACTCTCACTCGCCTCTCTCACTTTATACAAACACAAACGTATAAATTGTGTTTATGTTTGTATAAAGCGAGAAAAATTTGTATATACAAATACAATTGCATATATTTTTGTCCTATACACTTATAATTACGTAAATACAGATCTTTCCCTGCCCAGTTTTCTCTTATCTATCTTTCTCGCTTTATATAAACACAGATTATATAATTGATTCTTTTGTATATATATACCGAAATAGATTATACAATTGATTCTTTTGAATGTATATCGAAACAGATTATACAATTAATTCTTTTGTATATGCGAAATATACATATTAATAGTCATAGCAAACATACAGTTTGCTATGAAACGTAATTATACAAACTATAGTTATAACATACAATTATGATTTTGTGTTTAAACCTAAAGTTTACTCTTTTTTATAACTATTCTTCAAAGGGATAATTGTATAGAATGACAAACTAATAATATAAAATAAATATAGTACCTGCTCTTTGATTTATTTGTGTTCCATAGCAAATTGTTTGTAAGTCCCTCTATCCCTCTCTCGCTCGCTTATTCCTGTCGCTCGCCTTTCTCGCTTTATACAATAGAATTGTATAAATTGTGTTTCTAATTGTATAAAGAGAGAGAAAATTGTATAAACGCATGCAAATACATATATCTTCGTCCTATACACTTATAATTATACAATACAAACATTTCCCTGCCCAAATCTCTTTTGCCTTTCTCGTTTTATACAAATTCAAATTGTATATAATTTCTCTCTTTCTCATTTTATACAATTCGATTCAATTGTATATTTCCTGGACAAGTTTCTTTTTGCCTTTCTCGCTTTTTCGTTTTATACAAATTCAAATTGTATATAATTTCTCTCTTTCTCGTTTTATACAAATTCAAATTGTATCTAATTTCTCTCTTTCTCATTATATACAATTCGATTCAATTGTATATTTCCTGGACAAGTTTCTTTTTGCCTTTCTCGCTTTTTCGTTTTATACAAATTCAAATTGTATCTAATTTCTCTCTTTCTCATTATATACAATTCGATTCAATTGTATATTTCCTGGACAAGTTTCTTTTTGCCTTTCTCGCTTTTTCGTTTTATACAAATTCAAATTGTATCTAATTTCTCTCTTTCTCATTATATACAATTCGATTCAATTGTATATTTCCTGGACAAGTTTCTTTTTGCCTTTCTCGCTTTTTCGTTTTATACAAATTCAAATTGTATCTAATTTCTCTCTTTCTCATTATATACAATTCGATTCAATTGTATATTTCCTGGACAAGTTTCTTTTTGCCTTTCTCGCTTTTTCGTTTTATACAAATTCAAATTGTATCTAATTTCTCTCTTTCTCATTATATACAATTCGATTCAATTGTATATTTCCTGGACAAGTTTCTTTTTGCCTTTCTCGCTTTTTCGTTTTATACAAATTCAAATTGTATCTAATTTCTCTCTTTCTCATTATATACAATTCGATTCAATTGTATATTTCCTGGACAAGTTTCTTTTTGCCTTTCTCGCTTTTTCGTTTTATACAAATTCAAATTGTATCTAATTTCTCTCTTTCTCATTATATACAATTCGATTCAATTGTATATTTCCTGGACAAGTTTCTTTTTGCCTTTCTCGCTTTTTCGTTTTATACAAATTCAAATTGTATCTAATTTCTCTCTTTCTCATTATATACAATTCGATTCAATTGTATATTTCCTGGACAAGTTTCTTTTTGCCTTTCTCGCTTTTTCGTTTTATACAAATTCAAATTGTATCTAATTTCTCTCTTTCTCATTATATACAATTCGATTCAATTGTATATTTCCTGGACAAGTTTCTTTTTGCCTTTCTCGCTTTTTCGTTTTATACAAATTCAAATTGTATCTAATTTCTCTCTTTCTCATTATATACAATTCGATTCAATTGTATATTTCCTGGACAAGTTTCTTTTTGCCTTTCTCGCTTTTTCGTTTTATACAAATTCAAATTGTATCTAATTTCTCTCTTTCTCATTATATACAATTCGATTCAATTGTATATTTCCTGGACAAGTTTCTTTTTGCCTTTCTCGCTTTTTCGTTTTATACAAATTCAAATTGTATCTAATTTCTCTCTTTCTCATTATATACAATTCGATTCAATTGTATATTTCCTGGACAAGTTTCTTTTTGCCTTTCTCGCTTTTTCGTTTTATACAAATTCAAATTGTATCTAATTTCTCTCTTTCTCATTATATACAATTCGATTCAATTGTATATTTCCTGGACAAGTTTCTTTTTGCCTTTCTCGCTTTTTCGTTTTATACAAATTCAAATTGTATCTAATTTCTCTCTTTCTCATTATATACAATTCGATTCAATTGTATATTTCCTGGACAAGTTTCTTTTTGCCTTTCTCGCTTTTTCGTTTTATACAAATTCAAATTGTATCTAATTTCTCTCTTTCTCATTATATACAATTCGATTCAATTGTATATTTCCTGGACAAGTTTCTTTTTGCCTTTCTCGCTTTTTCGTTTTATACAAATTCAAATTGTATCTAATTTCTCTCTTTCTCATTATATACAATTCGATTCAATTGTATATTTCCTGGACAAGTTTCTTTTTGCCTTTCTCGCTTTTTCGTTTTATACAAATTCAAATTGTATCTAATTTCTCTCTTTCTCATTATATACAATTCGATTCAATTGTATATTTCCTGGACAAGTTTCTTTTTGCCTTTCTCGCTTTTTCGTTTTATACAAATTCAAATTGTATATAATTTCTCTCTTTCTCGTTTTATACAATTCAATTTTGTCTTTATTCCCTACACAAGTCTCGTTTTGCCTTTCTCTCTTTCTCGTTTTATACAAATTCAAATTGTATATAATTTCTCTCTTTCTCGTTTTATACCATTCAATTCTACCTTTTTCGCTTTCTCGTTTTATACAACTCAAATTATATATAATTTCTCTCTTTCTCGTTTTATACAATTCGCTTCAATTCTATATATATAGATAATTTGACAAAATTGCCCTCTTTTATATTAATTTCTTCATAGTAATGCTTATTATAAGAAGAATACTTTATTTAATAAATATAATTGTCATCCTTAAAAATCGAAAGTTGTGTACACTCCAAACTTTCATGATTCGGTTCAATTTCTTTTCATTTTTCTTGGTGAAAATAGTGGGTTGCAAACACCTTCAATTTTTGTTTGGTAAAAAGAAACGTGTATATATATATATATATATATATATATATATAGTACTAATTTATTTGTGCTAAATTACACTTAAAGTACTTATTAAATAAGTTATCTTTTTATAATATGTATTAATATAAAGAAATTAATATAAATGAGGGAAGACATGTAAAATTATAATTAATTTATATTTATTTCGATAGATTTAAGGAATAATTACAAATTAAGGGAGGTAGACGTGCACAAATACATATAAATGATATAATTACTATAATCCTTCGATGACTATCAAAAATAACGTAACAATTATTATAAGTTAAAATCTTTCTATTGATTGCTAATTAATTAAGGTACGTCATTATAATAAAAATAATTTTTAGTATAGACATAAAAAAAAAAGTGTTAAGATTTTTATTGATATTAGTTAAGTGTCATTAAATTCAATGTCGCTAAAGTCCTAGGGACATATACAAAGAATGTTAATTATGACTAAAAATACATGTTTAGCTGCAATTGAGCTATTGTCATTAATAAATTACCATTAAGGATTATTTTTATTGCATTGCGGTAAGGTCATTTATTTGTATGTTTTTTGTTGATTTGAAATAACACGCTTTAATATACAATATATGATTGATACGTATCGAAAATAAATACTTCAATCTATATTAATCTACTAAAATAAATTCAAAAAATATATATATGAAGGCTACTACTTATTTTTATATTTTTAGATGTACCTACGATTCATTAAATTTAGTAAGATGATATCAAAAAATCAGATATAATAATAAAATAGAAGTACAACAACCTTATTATATATTTGTGTCGGGTGAATTTTCTAATGTTTTAAAAGACAAAGTTGAAATCAAAGACAGAGCTAAAATTTTAGTTTATAGATTCTCAACTATAATTATTATTATTATTGCTTACTGAGTTTTTAATAAGTTATTACATATTAAATAAAGTTTTTAATTACATAAATATTTTTTTATTTTTGGTAATGACACATTAATTGTCATGTACAACACTATCTTTATTGATTGGTGTTTAGTATTAGGTATTTGAAAATGGTATGGGAATAGGTAACTAATATTAAGGGTAAAACATGAAAAATAATTTTTTTTATACATGTTTCAAAGTGATGAGTAAAAAAGAAAATTTATTTTTGAAATAATGGACTAGTAAAAACGATAAAGGAAGTATTATACATATTAAATGAACTTTCTAATTACACATAAATACAGTTTGAGTCAAAGTTATTGAATTCTACTAAACTCATAACTGATAATTTCAAATGAGGGGTGCTCAAAATCTGAAGAAATAGACACATAAACATAGTTGAAGAAGGTATGACATTTACTATATATCTACACATAAAAAGTTATTTTAACGTAACTACAAGGTGGCTCCGATCCGCCACCGCCTCTCTGGACAAAAGCTTCGTTAAAAGCATAAATTGAACTAGTATTTAAAGTTTATAAATTCGAAATTCTAATTCTTTTAAGTTTTTGTGGATTTAAAATTAATAATATATAATATATTGAATGAATTTCTTAATACAAACTTAGAATTTAAATCAGAATTATCGAATTCAACCGAATCTGTAACCAACACATTGGCTCCGCCCCACACGACTCTACTCATTTGTTTGTATATATATGTATGTACATTGTGTTTTCTTTCCATTGCCAAAAGAAAAAAGATTAGTCCATCACCATGGCTTTCCAAGTAGAACCACAACTTCCCATAATTGAGTTCACAAATGAGACCTTGAGGGGTGGCACAACCTCATGGTTATCGACGTCTCGAGAAATCCGATGTGCGTTGGAAGAGTACGGTTGCTTTGCGGCAGTGTACAAGAAAGTCATGCCGGAGCTAAGGGAAGCCATGTTTGATCATTGCAAGGAGTTGTTTAAACTTCCCTTAGAAACTAAACTCAAAAACAATAGTGATATTTATGGTTTTGGTTATAGTGGGAATTTTAGTACTATGCCTCTAGCTGAATTTTTTGGTATCGTCGATGGAGAAACTATTGATGCAACTAAGGATTTTGCTAACAAGATGTGGCCAAATGACGACGTTCGTAAATACTGGTAAATAATTTATGTCACACTTTTCGTTTTTTCTATTTAATATAAACTCTTATATTAATTTTTTAGAATGTAGAAGTACTTTTCGTCACGATTACAATTTTAATTTATTGTATTTTTTATACAATTTTTAGTATTTATATTTAATTTTAAAATATTAAGTTAATTATTGGTCTAACTCAATTCACTTTTAAAAATTAGTTAAATTTGCTCTTGAGAAGCAAAAAGGCGCAATATAAATTGAAATTGAGGGAATTTTTTATTTTACCCCCTTAGGAGCTCTCAGCTTTTTTGCTCCTCAATGACTTTTATTAACATTTTTAGAGTCGAAAGTGAAAGGTATTTGTCATTCGAGTAACCCTTCCTATCTCATATATATATATATATATATATA